>NC_089206.1:28582508-28735008 GCF_963930695.1 Labrus bergylta | reverse complement strand
CAAATTTGTGTGTGTCTGTGTGTGTGTGTGTGTGTGTGTGTGTGTGTGTGTGTGTGTGTTTTCCCTAATCCAAAGATTTTTGGTATTTTCAAAACATAATGCCAACTGACATATTTGCTAATTATAAGGATGCATTTGCGCACAAATATACAAATAGATTTTCTATGATTAAAATTAAAATATATTATAAATCCTGTGAAGTTTTGTAAGCGGCACAGAAGACCTTAATATTCAGTATCATTGTCGGTTTGTCAGTATTAATTTAGGCTTTTCGTCTTAGAGTTAGGTGGAATCCTTAAATGTTTTAATTATCCTTCCATGCGGGCAGTCAAGGCTTTCAAACCCCCCCAAAAAATCAAATAACCGTATGAGAAAAACCTCTTTTCTCTAAAATCTCAACATAAACACACATGAGCACCCCGTCCAATTACTGTGGCCATGGCAACTATCAGAGATTATTGCTTCCAGTCAGCACTGCATGGCTGTTAGACGAGGCTATAAGCCCCTACCTATCTCCATTCTCTCTCTATCTCTCTCTCACTCTCTCTCTCTCTCACACACACACACACACACACACACACACACACACACACACACTGAATAAAGCTAGTTTACGTACACACCACATCCCTCTCTTAGTGTCTGTAGCTTGCTGGCTCTCTCTCACACTCACACATCCAGCGTGGATTAATCCTTCTCTTTGTAGCCTTAAAGCCAAATTGGTCGCCCCAGCAACCGATCCTAAAGCGTTCATTTAAAAAAGCACACTGGAAATCCATTTTGTCATGAAAGGGTAGCTCGGAAGTAAGCCTAGATATATTATTGCACTGGAGAGAATTCTTGATCATTTTTTTTATATAGGCCTACATAGCCTAATAGGATGCTATTTCTTAATTCAGGAAGGAGGTAAAATCCTGCAGCCTGTACGTCTACTTTCGTTGCTTTTATATTTTTTATAACAATAAAGTATATTTTATTTCGATTTTTATACATTTAGTTTGATGCTGCATGTCTTCTGCGTGCTGGCGTTTTAGTGTGCGCGTGAGTGACATTTGCAGCCGACACTCTGTCCCAACGTTAGTCCCCGGATTGTGCGTGTGATGGGGGAGGGAGATATGCCTCAAGGACTCTCCCTGTTTCCTCACTGCCCTATACACACGTCCACACTTATACACACACGCACACACATACGCGCGCGCACACTCACGTGCACATACCCCCAGACATGGATGACACACACTCACTAACAAACACTTTGTTGGCCTGAACACAAATAGCAGCTGGCAAAGCAGCCCAAGCCAAGCATGAAAATATGCGGAACTTTCTCTGTCCTCCGGCTGGTTACTAAATTTAGACCGCTCTCGTTCATGTTACGTTTTTTGTCTCGCAATGTTGCTTGTAAATTATTGTCTCTCATTTGCTCCATTCTACCTGCATCATGAAAATGAAATCATTCTTTTTTCGTTCTCCATTCCCCTAACTAGAGGAACTTTTCAATGTTTTTTAAAGCATTATTATCGCGGCAATAAAATAAATTCATAGGTTTTTCAGCCTTTCATGCCACAGCCGCTCACATTTCTGCAGGCTGCAAAAAAATCATGACAGTTTTGCTCAGCAGTGTCACAGCAGATTATGGAGGAGAGGACGAGGTGCTTCTTATTCCTGAGGATTAGAGCAGAGGAAGACAACGAATAGCCTACCTTTCCACCCGATATTTTTCCACCATGCAGATCTTTGTAAAATGCATCCTATTATAAGACATGAATTGATAAAGCTAAGCGATACAATGCGTGGTTTGTTAAATGGGTAGACTTTTAACCCCTGTAATTCTGTGACTCAAAAAAGAGCGGCCGATGAGTGTGTTTTTTCTACCCGTGATGGAGGAGCTGTCCGTGGTGCTGTCAGTGCTCTGCAGCAGGCCAGCTGCAGCATGTTCATCATATCAACAACGAGTTGCATTTCTTTACAGCCTGCTGAACATGCTCATCTGTCCAGATGTTAGATGAGCGGGCAATGTAAAATCTGTAGTAGTATGCAGCCGGGATGACATTCTAACAGTGTCTATTAAATGTTTCGATATAAAGGTGAGGCCTATTTTACAGGCTATGGAAATTATTGCTCCATTTTTGCCGCCTATTTCCCCTATCAAATTTTAAAAATTAAAATGTGCAAGAACAAACGTTACTGAAAAAATGAAATTATTTTTTGTTTTTGTAGGAAAGATGTGTAGCCCATTATAATTATTTCTATATTATTCTACCAGCAAAACAGCAAGAAAAAGCTCATGTGATGTGTGTACGGCTGTGGACAGTGTATTTGATTGTGCGCTGACTCGGAGTAGAATGAAGCTTCAATTCATATTTTTTTTCCTTTCCATTTTAAAACGAGCACGTTCGTCGGACCATCGCCCATATGCTCATTTTTTCTGACGCAATTAGATTTTTTTTTGCAATCTGGCGAAACCGGTTTATTAATAGGCTTTATGGTAGTAAATCTATTCGCGAAATTAAAGACACTGTGAAGGGAAATATATAGGCTAGATTTTTTTTTAAATAAGCTTTTTATTACATAGCATAGGCCCTTATCATTTTTTCGCAATATGACTCTATGAGTTGATGGCAGTGCTTGATAACCTTTTGTCAAAAATGGCATGAACATATGTAAAATGTTTGATCTCTTCATTATGTCAGGTACAATTCCTTCCTCTTCCTATGACATGACCGGTTTATCCTCGTGATTACTTGCGAAGAAATGAATTCCCATTCGGAGGGTCTCTCTCTCCCTCTCTCTCTCTCTCTCTCTCTCGCTCTCTCTCTCTCTCTCTCTCTCTCTTATTCGTGACAATTTTCCCCTGTGCACGAGCCCTTACTTCGGCAGTCTATGCGGTCACGTGCACGCCCCTCTCTCCCTCTTCTCTCTCTCCCTCTTCTCTCTCTCTCTCTCTCCCTCTCTCTTCTCTCTCCCTCTTCTCTCTCTCTCTCTCCCTCTCTCTTCTCTCTCTCTCTCTCCCTCTTCTCTCTCTCTCTCACCCTCCCTCTTCTCTCTCTCCCTCCCTCTTCTCTCTCTCCCTCTCTCTTCTCTCTTCTCTCTCTCTCTCTCCCTCTTCTCTCTCTGGGTGATGCTGTCAGAGATTCCAGCGCTCGCGCTGTCACCACCAGGACTCCCAAAAGAGAAATCTGGTGAAAAAATGCCGAATTATCTTTTTTAACGACAAATGAGGACAGATTGTCGTTTCCTCTGTTTTGTGGGGCGTTTCTTCGTTTTATAGCCTACATATACCAACTAGTGCATTTTGAGGGAGTACTATGGAAGAGCAAGCTAAGAAAAGCGGCTGAGGATTTTTTACGGTTTGGGTGAAACGGTTAGGTTGCCGTTAGAAGGCTTATTAGCTTTGTGACGACATTGAAGAGGCAACAGGCATGGATATACAGTAGCAGATAAAGCGCAATTAAATCACTCTGCATGCAGCTGCCTCTCGGATTTTTACTCGGTAATACCATTTCCAGTTGAAGAACGTTTTTAATTCGACTAAAATGGCTCATTTAATACGACACAAGCTCACCAACAAGCTGACCAATGCGGCCCACACGGTGTCCAACAAATCTCAGGCCAAGGTCAGCGGGGTGTTCGCCCGACTGGGCTTCCAGGCCGCAACGGACGATGAGGGCTTGGGTTTCGCCGAGTGCGATGACTTGGATTATGACTACAGGCAAGGGATGCAAATGGATGTTCTTCAGGGCGAAGAGGAAGGGGGACCCATGGAGGGAGGGGGGGATCTGGAAGGAGACAGCCACTACCAGAGGGACGGTACCGGTCGGAGGCCTTCGTCCCTGAAGCCAAGTGGCTCACTGGAGGAGGATAAGCCAAAAATCACGACATGGGAAGCTGGCTGGAACGTCACCAATGCCATTCAGGTACACAGATTACTTTCATCTTTTATTTGTGAATGCAAAAACACCAAGAAGGCTATAGGCTTCTGCATTCATTAGGCCTGCAACTCGACAATAAGTCACCTTGAAGATTTTCATAATTTGAATCAAAAATATCGGCCTATGTCAAGGAAACATATTTCTCTGGGGGTTTGCATAATTACGCACAATCCGATAATTCCTAAAGCAGAGCGATAATCTCTGTCGGATAGGTCACATTTTACTGTCTTAAACATCAAGGTTATTAATAATAATGAACGCTAAAATCACGCGTTTTAAAAAAAAATGTGTCTGTATGTGTGTCTGAATTCACCACATCTAGTGGGTGGGGGAATTTATTATTCAAATCTTTTTATCAGATGAGCTGCAGGCCGGGCCTGTTCGACTTTGATAGCCCTGAGGCTGAAAGGCACCCACGTGCTTATCGGTGTCCCCATCAAATTATAGTTGTACCCGAATAAATTGGAAAATCCTTTTTAAATAATTCCTGTAATCCGGCATATAAAGTGCGTAAATGGAAGGCCTTTTCAAGGGCGAGGCAACATAGAAAATAATGTTGCGATATAGACATCATCAGTCAAACAAATATTGTCTTTAAATGCATTGCCATTTACACAACACATAATCCTTTTTATTAATGTCGTTATGTAAGACGTGATCTATTCATTCATCGCATGCTTGGGCTCGACCTGTCACTGCGATGTGGGCCTCGTCCATTACCACTCATCTGCGCTTTTCTTTCCGCAGGGCATGTTCGTCCTCGGCCTACCGTACGCCATCCTCCACGGCGGCTACCTCGGTCTCTTCCTCATTATCTTCGCGGCTGTGGTATGCTGCTATACCGGTAAAATCCTCATCGCATGTCTGTACGAGGATAACGAAGACGGCATAAAAGTGCGCGTGAGGGACTCCTACGTGGACATCGCCAATGCCTGCTGTGCGCCCCGCTTCCCAGCGCTGGGAGGGCACGTTGTGAACGTGGCTCAGATCATCGAGCTGGTCATGACATGCATTCTATACGTAGTGGTCAGCGGAAACCTGATGTATAACAGTTTCCCAGGCTTCCCTGTGTCTCAGAAAGCCTGGTCCGTGGTGGCCACGGTCGCGCTCCTGCCTTGCGCGTTCCTGAAGAACCTCAAGGCCGTCTCCAAGTTCAGTTTGCTCTGCACCCTGGCGCACTTCGTCATCAACGTCCTTGTGCTTGCATACTGCCTCTCCAGGGCGCGTGACTGGGCATGGGAGAAGGTCAAGTTTTATATCGATGTGAAGAAATTCCCCATTTCAATCGGCATCATCGTTTTCAGCTACACCTCCCAGATTTTCCTCCCCTCCCTGGAGGGAAACATGCAGAAGCCTAGTGAGTTTCACTGCATGATGGAGTGGACTCACATTGCAGCCTGCGTCCTCAAAGGCCTTTTTGCCCTGGTGGCCTACTTGACTTGGGCAGATGCGACCCAAGAGGTCATCACAGATAACCTGCCTTCAACTATCCGGGCTGTGGTGAACATCTTCCTCGTCGCCAAGGCACTGCTGTCTTACCCGCTGCCATTCTTTGCTGCAGTCGAGGTTCTTGAGAAATCCCTGTTCCAAGATGGCGGGAGGGCCATCTTCCCTGACTGCTATGGCCCAAGTGGACAGTTGAAATCATGGGGTCTTGGCCTTCGAATTGCCCTGGTAGTCTTTACCCTGCTTATGGCCGTCTTTGTGCCCCATTTTGCCCTCCTTATGGGTTTAACTGGGAGTCTGACCGGCGCTGGCCTGTGCTTCCTCCTACCCAGCCTCTTTCACCTGAAGCTCCAGTGGAGGAATCTCATGTGGCACCACGTCTTCTTCGACGTTGCCATTTTTGTCATTGGAGGCATATGCGCCATATCTGGCTTCATTCACTCGATCGAAGGGCTCATAGAGGCGTTCAAGTACAATATCCATGACTGAGAGCTACAGAGATGACCTTTACTGAATGGCAATGTCCTAAAATGTCGCACTCCGACAGGTTGTCATGACGCAGATCTTATCAAAACATCACGTTGACCACTTGACATGAAGCTCGTGAGGAGGATTTTTGTGTGAAATGTAGCCTACATTTTTTTTTATTTTGCCTTCGTGATAATGTGCAATAATAAACTCTACAATCATTGTGTAAAGTAGTCAACTCATTCCAGAAAACATGTTTTATTAAATGGACTGAAGAAAACAACCTCCGCATGAATGGGGGTGATGAATATGCAGGATGAATATCCAGGTGTCAGTCTTCATGCAAAGTTGTCAAAGATCCAGTGAAATATACGCCATGGATCTAACTGTGGGTGTGTTCGTGTTTATTTCAGGGGAAAGAAATATGTGAAAAACAATGGTGTGAATATGTTAAATGGTTTTTTGAGCTGCTAGATATATCATTAAAAGGTAAAAATAAAAAGGGTTCCATCACATCAGATGGCACTCTTTGGATTGAATAAACAACAAATGACAAATGTGTAGTTGTTTAAACAGAATTCTTTTTCAGTTTTATTGTGTCTTATTTTCCATCGTATATGCCTATAGTAGTCCTTGTTGGCTTGTTTGTTTTCTTGATGTTTCAAGTGTCATTATGGATGAAGTGAATTCAAAGTGCAAGCAAGTTGGTCCTAATTGTGTAATATGAAAACATGTCTGTCAATAATATTCTCTTCCTATTGAACTTGTTAATTGTGATTTAATGGAACTAATCATGGTGTGTGTGTGTGTGAGATGAAGAGTATTTGTTGAATTAAGAGATAAATAAATGAAATATTTTATTGCTGGTGATTCTAATGTTTCCTTGAAATATAGATGACTGATTTTACTTTCATTTCAGCCTTAGTGATCTGCATGCTTGACTTCCCCCAAAAAATGTTTTTATTGAAACTTCCCCTTTTCTAAAACGAGCACGTTGAGGGTTGCCTCAGAAAAATATATCAAAAAGAATACAAAGCTGTCAACTGAAAACATCTTGTGCCTGGATGAAAAATGTGCTTGAATTGAATTGCAGTTGGCTTGATACCTCCAACTACAGCCACCTTTTAAAAAACCACACACACACACACACACACACACACACACACACACACACACACACACACACACACACACACACACACACACACACACACACACACACACACACAAAAAATTAGGAGGTGGACTATATTAGATTTATTACCCCGGGTGTCTTTAGTAATGTTAGGAAAAACTAAAGCCTATTCTTTTCTCACCTAAAAGGTCACAAGATGTATGTGAAATTCACTGAACAGAACAGATCATTTTCACTTCCTTTTTCATGTCAGCAGAGTAATGTGTTAATTTCCACGAATGACTCAGATGGTCATCAATCTTATCAACCACTTAACAATGACAACCTCTATTTTATCCAACCCTGATGATTGTAATATCAGCGTAAGTGTTCATATTAATATTTCTACACATATATACATTCCTTTCAGTATTGAACTCATATATTATTCATTTTGTTTTGAATCAAAAATGTCTCCCCTCTCCTTTTTCTATCATATCTTTGGTTAGCACAAGCAGAGCACAGTCTATGAATAGTTTTCTGGTTCTCTCATACATGTACACACACTCAGGCAGCAGACCTGTTCCTGTCTATTGTCAGATGTCAGGGAGTTTCACTTCTCAATGATACAGGAAGCAAAATTCCATTTAATATCTCAAACAGCAGAGCAGCAGTCACAACAGGCGTTCAGACGTATCACAAACATCAGGAGCTCACTTTTAAAACACTTCAACTGGTAGTAATTCAGGTATGTTTCATCATATCAGTGAACAGCTTTGGTGTGATTAATCTCTCAGATTTTCAAATTATATTTTGCTCTTGGATGTAAATGTCAGGAGTTCTTTGACTGTGCAGCGTACCAGTGTAGATTTGGGATTGTGACGCTGTTGCTAACACCACCGGGAGCCAAGAAAGATGCTTCCATCAATGACGGTTTTGCTTACGCTTGTCTCTCTGACCTGTGGAGAAAATCCTGCAATACAAGTCATTCTGAAGAACAAAGGACTTCAATACGGTAAGGGAATGTGAGATGGTTCATATTAGTTCAGCTAAACACATAATAGTTGTTTCAAGTTTTTCTGAAAGAACCCAAAGAATAAAACTATATGGCCAGTATGTGATCACAACTACTTAATAAACTTATTGAATGTTTTTTTTTTCAGGGAAAGAAGTGGGTGCAGGATGGATTCAGGAGAAGTTGGAGCTTATCACTCTCCCTGACATCAGTGGTGTAATAAAACTCGGCTTCCTTGGCAAAGTTTACTACACACTAACTGGGTAGGATTCACAGTTTGAGATGTCTTGTTGTTCTGGTTTGGATCTAAAGTTTTTAAGTTAACCTTTTCGGAACCACTATACCAAGTAACAAGTAGGCTTCAGTATGAATATTTGTACAAACAATAACCTGTTTTATAGTCTGAGCACACATAATGCTTAGAATTTATTTCAGTTGACCTTTTCACTTTCAATTCAGACGTGTATCCCCACAACTATTCATACCTATCTCTGCTCTCCCTATGTACACCAGCATCACCATAACAAAGTGCGACTTTCCCGAGCCCACTGTTGAGTTCTATCAAGACGCCACAGGATTCAAGACCTCCTCCTTGGGCCTCAGTGTTGCAATGACAGGAGGGTGGAGGACACGCTTTGGCATAATGTGAGTTTTTTCCTAAACTCCCCCTTAAACTCCCTGATCATGAAGCCAATTACACATAGCTGTTTAATCTGGGGTTTTAAGTATAAGTTAATGTAACACACACATGTGCAACAAAAGTGCAAAAGGATTGATATCATGAAAGTCACATAATTCCATTTAGTTTGCAACATTTAAAGAGAAATGTGCATAAAGACATAATGAGGAAGACATTCTAATGTTCCCACTAGAAGAGCCTCATTAAAGGTACAGTGTCAATAGCTTCTCTGTAACATTGTCCTGTAATCTTGTGGAGAACATCGTTCATTTTATTGTTGTCATTTAGATAAGTTAACCAATGCTAGTAATGTAGTCAGTGATCAGCAGTTTCTCTACAACAGGAGGGTTATGAGATTATTTAATATGCATCTAAAAAAAACATTTGGGTGAAGTGACACCAATAATATCTGACCACACTCAAACTCCAAAAGTTAGAAACAAATGTTTTAATGAGTTACTTTTCTTTGCCATCAGTCCACTGAGTGCTGTATATTTAATAGTGATTTGTCTTATACTCTACACTGTCAGTATGTAACTACACTGATATCTAGTAAATGTTATATGTACAACTAAAACAATATCACCTGAAGAAGACCTCTGGTTGAAACGTCGTGATCATTAACTTTTTTCGTGGTATTTGAGCAAGTGTGCAGGCCTATCTTCTTCCTCAATTTTGTCGTTTTTGCACTGCCCTGCCCCTCCGTGATGTGCATATAATCATCTCCTTTTTCAAACTAACAGAACTAGAACTAACAATATACTGTATATATCATTATGCCTTGGCAGAGGTATGCAGAATACCCCGTAACATTCAAATATCACCTCATATCACAGTGTATAGAATTAACAAGAAGTAATACGGTTTCTTTCTCTAGAGCTGCTCCTATTACTTGATTGCAATTTCTTAATTTTTTTTCACTTTTTCAATTGCCAAATTTGTTTAAACGTACCATAAAAAGGAACCATGGAAGAGTGATAAAACAGAAGGAAAGCAGAATATCAAATGACTACATATATAAACTGTGCTTTTAGTGCTGTGCTCATGGTGGATGTATATTGGGGTCTTTGTATATAATATAACAAAGAGTACAGTCTAAACCTTCTCTTTTTGTTAAGTGTCTTGAGACAACATTTGTTATGAATCGGTGCTATACAAATCAAGATTATTGATAAATGCAAATATCCATATAAATGGCCGATGGCGGCTGTGTCTACAGAGAGAAACGTTCACCAACACCACCATGCATTGATGACGTTTGTGCTGTTTATTTTTAGACGTGATCATGGCTCATTCAACATGGCTATATTTAGCATGGATGTGACCTCTATTGTGAACCTGGGGAAAGATCCTGATGGGCGTCTGTCAGTCACCAGTATCAGCTGTGATGCTCGAGTTGGGGAAGTGGACATTCGATTTCATGGTGGAGCAAGGTACGGTAGAACTCAGGGAGGGACGGATGAGTCATTATTTTGTGCTGATGTCAAGATATAAGCCCTGCAATGTCCTTTTTGTTAATAGCTGGATCATCCAGCCATTTGTGGACCATTTCAAGGGGCGTATCAAAAGTGACATAGAGGGAAAAGTAAGTGTTGTCATCTTTATCAGTGGAGATGAACAGATAATGCTTATATGAAAATATATTGAATAGATATCCAGTGGTGAGCAATGTAGGACATAAGCATGGTGTTTCTTTGTAGATCTGCCCTACTGTTGAGGAATCAATTCTTAACGTGGAGTCCCATCTACAGGCCATGAACGGTACTGCAGACAGCTACAGCTGCATAGACACCCCAGTTTTTTAAATATTTTTTAAATCAATAAAGGAAAATCATGGCGGTAAAATAAAATGTTTGAATGAATAACAAGGTCTATAAATTATGTATTTCCTGGTTAGTTTCCTTTGATGTGAATCAAGACCTTACTATTGACCTGCCTCTCACTGGCTTGCCTGTCATTGATGCTTCAAGCCTGAATCTGGGTCTTAAGGTAAGGAAGGCACACACAGAAGTAGCTTCATGTGATCTAGTTTCCTCTTGTGTGAGGTCCTCTGACTTTAGGCCACACCATTCATTCAGCTCTTAAAAACACACACCTAGAGAGATATGTCCAACACGCTTGTGACCTCAGATCTTCAGGGCGGTGCCCTTCTGGTCGTTCCAAGGTCGAGGCTCAAATCAATCAGGGCCCCTCGACTTTGGAATGACCTGCCGGATTTAGTGACATCTTTGAAATCACTTCTAAAAACTCACTTTTATAGACCTGCTTTCATGTGGTTCCTCCTTTTATTGCTTTTATTTATCTATTCATTCCTTTATTCATTTTATTGCTCTTAACCTTGATCCATTCTTAATCCTTCTAATGATTTAGCCTTTTAATGTATTCTTTTCTTTATTTATTTTACTGCTCTTAATATTTTATTCATTCCTACTCCTTCTTGCAATGTTTTTCTCTTTTGGCCTCTTGCTTTATTTTTAGTGCCTGTGATGTGATATCATCTCCCTCTTCTTCTCTATATCTGTATTGTTCTCATCTTGTTGACTTTTTTATCTTTTATTTAAATTTCCTTAATTGTATTACTTTAGAGCTTTAACTATCTTTTGAGACCTCTCTGTTGTATCTTTCTTATTCCTGTTATTTGCATTTCTTTTATTTTTGTACTCTCTGTTTGGCCTGACTGTTGTAAACATCTGTTTTTAAAGGTGCTGTATAAATAAAGTTATTATTATTCTCAGTGAACATAGAGAGAGCTAGTGAAATATCATGTAAATAGAAAAACGAACGATCAAGCTGTAATCAATCCTTTGCCATTCTTAATTCAAAGGGAGAGTTTTACAGTATCAAGAGTCCTGCAGAGCCTCCCTTTGAGGCCCAGGCGTTCACCATCCCCGAGCAGCAGGGCTACATGTTGTCAATGGGCCTGTCTGAATTCACTCTGAACTCAGCCTCATACGGATACTTCTCAGCTGGACTGCTCAAAGCCCTCATCAATGATAGTATGGTAAGTGCACCGGGAAGAAAAAAAAACCTCTAAATGTTTTGATCAACTGAGGTAAAGAGAGCCAAGAATACAGCTACACAGAACACATCAGAACAATCCATCCATTTGTCTTCTTTAAGATAACAATGTCTCTGATTACACAATGTTGTCTTAATCATCTCAGATACCCCCAAGCTCTCCTGTACGCCTGAATACCAGCTCTATTGGACAATTTATTCCTCAGGTAAGTTGATCCATATCAAGGTTAGGTTTGGTAGTACTGAAGGATGCAGTTTATTTAGAGGCCTCATGTCAGTTTGCTTCATGTCACAGATATAACGTCAGCCAACTTGATTAAGAACCAGAAAACATCAACAGCAGCGTTAAACTAGGAAAGCTTTTACCTCAAATTGCTCAGAAGAAACCAGGCAGCACGATGTTTCATACTTCAGGCATGGTGTTCAGTACCCACATTTTCTTTATCCATCAACATATTTGACTTTTTTTGGGGGGAATGTGTTTCAAGATCAGGAAGAATAAGGGAAGGACATAATATTATTTTAGAATAAATCACAACCCTCCTGGGAAGACAGTGCTTATGATTCAAACATGATTGGGAAAAAGGGTGTACAAGTATGCTGCTCCTTCTTCTTGGAATCGTTGCGAGATACTCTCAATCTGCGGGAGCTGTTTCAATGGATGTTTTTAAAGGACTTCTTAATGTTCTGGAGGAAGGCATATCTGACTGTAGATGAGCTAACTGACTCTTACTGCCCTTTTGATCCCTTATTGTTGATGATTAATGATACATTTGGATTAATGTTTCTTATATTTGTCATTCCATGTTTATTATTGTTGTTCAGTGTTTTATGCTGCTGCCTGTCTTGGCCAGGACGCTCTTGTAAAAGAGATTCTTAATCTCAATGAGATTTTTTCCTGGTTAAATAAAGTTTAAATAAAAAAGTTAAAGTCAAGTAGATAAACCACTAGTTTCATCAGGTCAGCTCTCTTTCTTTAAACATGTTTTCCATAAGAAGTAATAGTGAAATAACATTAATCAAAAAAATTAAAATCGTAACTAAAATCGTTATCTAACCCACTTTACTGAGAGGGCAGGTTTATAACACACTCTTTGTTAGATTATTCCATGAGATTCAATATCCAAAACCCAGAATGATTTATTTATATATATTAAAAAACAGAGCATGCACAGGTATAACCCCTTCTTGTATCACACAAAACATATTGTATGTTCAAGCTGCCTTAGATGTTGTCTCACCTGATGAATAGTTTTGTAAAACATGGAGTTGATTCATTGGACCAGTCTCTCAATCACATGGAGTCAGATGTGCCAAAGGTCAAATCACATTAAAAGAAAACAATATTTTTATAAACAAATTCATGTCCTCATTTGATGTGTTACACCAAGATATATTTTTAATATTCAGTTGAATCATTCGACTAATTATCAATTGTAGCATCACAATTATTATTGTATTCAAAAGAATATGCTTCACAGATAAGAATAGCACTCACACAAAGTGTATACATATAGTCATTTCTACAGTCCATCTAAACAACGACACCCAGTGAACACAGGCAAAGTCAATGCAGCTCCTGACCGTGGCTCTTTGCTGCATGTCAACAGGCAAGGCAGGTAACCACTTGGGGCCCCTAGGCCAGTAGAAGGGCCACCAAATGGCTGACAAACTTTAAATCACAGGAGTGGCCCTTATGTGCCAATCTTGCAATGACAGTAGGAAACCTCCCTCAGGGGGCCCCATCTGACATCATTCACTATTGTTTCCCTGCTGACTATAACTTGCTTTACTACTGTGAAAAACAAAGTTTGTCAGAGAAAAGTCACTGAAGGAAAAAAAAGAGGTTTTATGTGTCTGGGAGTGAAAAAAGAAAGAGGAAAGAAAGAGTAAGAGGAGTAAATGTTTGGACACTGGCAGATATAATGGTGATGAACGCTGCTTAGACGGGCCCCCCTATTAATTTGTGCATAGGGCCTCAGCAGTCTGTAGAATCGGCGCTATTCAGTTGCATCTATTAAAAGCAAAACAATGCTACAGTGACTTAAATGTCTACCTTCTCTTTTCCCTCTCTCTCTCTCTCTCTGCAGCTTCCAAAGATGTTTCCAGACCTGCTGATGAGCCTGCAGGTTTATGCCAGAGAGATTCCACTGTTCTCCTTCCTGCCTGGTGCCGTTAAACTGGGCTTCCAGGGCGCCGTGAAGGCTTTTGCCATCCAGGCAAATAAAACTCAGACCCCACTGTTCAAGCTCAATGTTGTGAGTATTCAAGAAGATCTGTAATTTTTTTTTGGGAGAAACCTTTTCACTTTACAATGAAAGAGTAACTGATCTTGACCAAACACCTTTGGGCAGTATGAATAACTGCAGGTATGAGTTCTGCAGCTTCTGAAAATGATAAAACAGCAATTAGAAAATGCAAAACATAGATTAGATTAGATTAGATTACAACTACTTAAATGTGAGATATCAGACCTGTCAGGGGCGAAATACTTCTTTTTCGTCATTTAAACCTCTTTCTTTCAGGACACTCAACTCAGTGGAAAAGTGTGGATTGCAAGTGGGAAACTGAAGGGCTCCCTGAAGATGGATAAGTAAGCACAACCATGATTTATAACACATGAGCCTACGTTTAAAAAACTCAGACTTAAAATAATAACTCTGCTTTCTTTCAAACAGTTTTACACTGACACTGGCAGCAAGTGAAGTGGGACCATTTAAGGTACAATACACAAACCAAAGCTACTTCAAACGGTCATGGACAACCATATGTGTTTTCACAAACTTTAAAAAGTCAAATGTCTCTCTTTACAGACTGATGCTTTGGAAAAGTACGGGAGAATTGGATCAATGTTGGCTTTGGCAAAACTAAATGGTGAGCCATAGATTTTGTTGTTGATATATGATCACTTCTCAATCGATCACTCTTCTACCCTGAAACCATTAACCACTGCTCCTTCATGTGCAGCTTAATGTAGAATCCCCCCCCCCCCCCCCCCCGTTTCTCCAAGTACATACATACAAACTTTTTTTAAACATCTGCTTGGCCCAAGGTCAATAGGACAAAACATTGCAGCGTAGGAAATGCCACTTATTAATGCATTAAAAATGAATTAATTATTTCACTAGTGGAATAGTGGAATTAACAATGTCTCAGCCAACTACTGCAACACAGAAGGATACTCAGCATTTTCTCTATCACAAAAGGACTGTACAAAACTGTAAAGGTTAAATGTTTAATTTGTATTGTAGCATAACTGAAATCAAGCAACTGTCCAAATGGGCGCCATACAGACCCTTAAGTCTGTCAATCAAAAGTCGCAGGGAGAACAGCTAGAATCCTGCCTTACATTAAAAAAAAAAACCCACATTATAAAGGTGTGTGTGTGTGTGTGTGTGTGTGTGTGTGTGTGTGTGTGTGTGTGAATTGCTGGTTGGGAGAGGGGAGGAGAGTTTGGAGGCCTGAAGCAGTGGAAGTCTTGAGGTGAGGTAGTAAAGAGAGAGGGGTGATATCACCTCATTTTGTAGCAGAAAGGGTTGCAGCTCTCCAGACCAAAGAAGGCAAAAAAACAATGTACCCACTCTGAAGTTTTAGGAGCACTCCTCTCCTTTAATCGTTGGCAGCCCAAAGATAGAAAGCAGCCTGAACCCTTCTTCTGTCATTCTTCTCTCCCACTCCTCTCTGTGTCATTTGTTTGTCAAGTGCAAACAATCATTAATTTCCCTCTCCTAGGCCACACCCACTTCCTCACTGAACTCTGCTGTGCAGTAGGATGCAGTCTGCACCCTGTCTGCTACAGTATCAACATTATCCTTTTAGACATTTCATTTTCTATTTCAGAGATACTTGGCAAAGGTGTTGAAATACCCAGAATGAGACAAGCACAGCTGGTTAACACGGTTCTGCAGATGGAAGAGGTGAGTATGAGTGAAAGAGCGCACTACTCATGTTGGAAACATTCAGGAGTGATGCTGCTGTGAGGCTGACCACTGTCTTTATTTTAACAGGGATTCATAGCCATATTTTCAGATGCTCAGGTGCTGCTAACACTTGGAGGCTTCAACTGATTCAACTGACCTGATACATAACCCATGACCTCTGATACATCAAACAACCCTCTTCTGCATCTCAGGATCTTACATTAAACCAGTAAACATGCCAGATTTGTGAATGACACAAATAAAAATCACTTGTTTGTTTCGAAGATAAAGTTAAATGTACCTGCCATGGTTTGTGGACTGTGGACAAAAACGATCCTTATCATAATCAATATTTCACATGTTACTAATTTACAAATCTATAGCCTTCATGTCTAATCCATCAGGTGATCAAACCTTCAGTTTAACTTTGCTAGTGTCTGAAGTTGTGTTCACCCTGTCTGATCTTTTTAAACACAATCATGATTATTAAAAATGAAATATTTCGTATGCATCCAGTCTGTCTCGTTTAAAGTGTTTTTACATCTCGCTGAGCAAAGGGTTTTTAAAATACCATCTGAACATTTTACCATCTTGTCTTCACTGATGGAAAATAAAGGGATCAAGAACACTTAAAGTACCTATTTGTGCCCAATATTTCAGTTATTTTATCTTTAAAAATCACATTAATTAATTAATTTCTTCTGGCAAATGGTGTACTGCTTTGCAATTGTTGACACTACCACCAGGGGGCACTAAAGTTGAAAAACACAAACAGTAGCCAGAAATGTGGTAGTCCGGGGTCATAACAAGGGCTCGGACAGGTCGGAAGATCCTAAAGAATGTCGTTCTCAGGCGGGCTGCCTCGCTCTGTGCCGGCAGAACATACCACAACAACAGTCTATGACCACAACCAGCGACGCACAGCTCAATCGCCCACAAACATCATCTCTTCGCCCCCTATTTGCTCCAACCACACTGATTGTTGGGGACTCCATAACAAGGCATACCCGTTTCTTCAAAGCAGCCACTCACTGCTACCCTGGAGCCACTGTTCCTGTAATCCTGGATGAACTCTCTGGGCTGTTTCGCTCACTCCCGTCCTCCATTGTCCGTGTCATTATTCACATTGGAACAAATGACACCACCCGGATGACATCTGAGCTGACCAAAAATGATTTGAATAATCTTTTTAACGTCTTAATCAAGAGTGGAAAATACATTTTTATTTCAGGTCCCATTCCCACGCTCAGCCTCCACACATGGCTTCAGTCCACCTGCAGACTGCACAACATTGGTTTTATCGACAATTTTAACCTGTATTGGAACCGCTCCTCCTTTTTTTAGAGCGGATGGAGTCCATCCTAACTGGCAGGGTAGTCGACTCACATGCTAGCGGCCAACATGCAACATGCTGTGCAATGAACGACACATGCCTGACTGTTGACATCACACACCCCCTCACCACCTGCTGCACCTTTTTCCACGTCCTCAATGACTCATCACTTTTTTCGCTCCTCCCTCCGACCTCAGCCGTCACTATCCAGCTCTCCAGGTACCTCCCCCAGACAAGCCTCCACTCACCAGACTAATTTACGCCCTCTCCCTCATGCAGACCCCAATAGCTCCCTCTTGAGGTTAGGTGGGGCTGCTACTCCTTCCATGGCCATCCCAGTCAGAATCACTTAGCACCACTCACGCCTTCTTGATTGTCAGGATCACCATCGTGGGCAAGTGATCCGACTAATTTCTTGCTCTCCCAAAGCTTTTAAAGCTCCTAACACAGACTCTATTCAAATGTGTTTGATCAATGCCCGCTCAGTAGCAAATAAGGTACACATTTTAAATGACCTATTTTCAAGAGAAAATGTGTCTTTTCTACTCATAACTGAGACATGGCAGAGGGATATGGAATATGTTCATTTAAATTAACTATGCCCCAGGGACTGTACCGTTATTGGGACCCCACGTTTGTCTGGCCGTGGGGGAGGTCTCGCTGTTGTCTGGAAAAACACATTCTCATGTCAATTGGTGAGTACAGATCATTTGAAACACCTTTGAACTACAATTTACCAAAATTGGAAGGATCAATCCCTTTTATTGTATTTTAATTTACCGACCTCCTGGTCAAGCAAGACAGTTTTTAACTGAGTTCACTGACTTTTTAACATCTTGTATTAAACTGGACAGAATACTTGTAGCTGGGGATTTGAACCTGCATATTGATGATGTTTCCAATTCTGCAGCCACTGAATTTCTCAATATTACAGATTCTTTTAACCTCAACCTCAACATGTTGTAGGCCCCACGCACATAAAAGGCCACACCTTGGACCTGGTTTTTTTCTCTAGGGATAGATGTCAACCATGTCGGATGTGAAGACCTACTGATCAGTTACCATAGAAGTATTTTCTTTGATCTTTGTGTAACCATTGATCCTCCCAGTGTTGTAAGAACCTTTCACTCCCGCATCATTACAACAAATACAGCCGATGAGTTCTTAGCACCATATGATTGGGATTGTCATTCACACCTAAACAATACTGACCTTTTATTGCTGACCTATGAACTATAGGCCAATTTCAAAATTGCCATTTATGTCCAAAATATTGGAAAAAGTTATGGCCCATCAACTCACCGCTGTGTTGGAGGAACATAACATCTATGACAAATTCCAGTCAGGGTTCCGGAAAGGGCATTCCGCTGAAACTGCTCTATTGAGGGTCTCCAACGATATTTTAATGTTTGCTGATGGAGGTGATTGTTCAGTGTTGGTTCTTCATGACCTCAGCTCCGCCTTTGATACGGTTGACCACCCTAACCTCATAAAGACACTACATGACTGGGTGGGAATATCAGGTACAGCCCTGGACTGGTTCTCTTCGTATCTAAGTGAAAGGACCTTCACTGTCTCTGTTGGGGAGTTTATGTCTGACTCCTCTTCTTTATCGTGTAGAGTTCCGCAAGGCTCAGTTCTGGGACCTCTGTTGTTCTCTCTCTATCTGCTTCCCTTAGGAAAGATTACACAAAGTTTTAAAAGATGATATACAACTGCAATTTTCATTTAAACCTAGCGAAGCCTCTACGTTGTCCAGGCTCCTAGACTGTATAAATGCTATCAACGACTGGGCAACTGATCATTTCCTACAACTAAATGCAGAAAAAACAGAAGTCCTAGTTATTGCCCAAGACAAGTATATTTCAACAATCATGCAAAACATTGGGCCCCTCTCCTCTGTAAGTAAGTAAGCTGAGAACATTAGTGTCTTTCACAGAACTTGAGATGAATTCTCTACTCAGCTCACTACGTCTTTCTGACTCTGTTGATTCTTTTAAAAAACAATTAAAAACTTTAATGTTTAGACAGGCCTATGGGTAATCAGGGCCACCCAATGTACCTACTCATCTATGTTTTATTGTGCCAATTGTTCCTGGGTATAGCAGGATTTTATAATGTCGTCCATGACGTACTCATTTTTTCTTTTTTTCTTCTTTCATTGTATGTATGCTATTGTTGTTTTTTTGTTCATGTAAAGCACTTTGTGACCTTTGTCTGCGAAAAGCGCAATATAAATAACCTTTATTATTATTATAAAATACAAACTTTGTATTTATTCCTGATTCCATTTGATTTTGATTTGATTTTTGATTTGATTTCAAACATATAACAAAAGGCAAAGGTTAATATAAAAGACAGACATAAAATAAATAATAATTACAAACAGTGGAAAGTGCAATGCATAATTAATAGTCGGATAAGAAATTTAAGTATCACGTCTGAAAAGGAGTGTAAAGAAGTAAAAAAAAAACATATTAAAACCCAAACCCTCTTCGTCTATTTAGCCAGTTTCCTATTTATAATATAATTATGAATTAAATATGGTTTTATGTGAAAATGAAGTTCATAGTTTATATATAATTTAGTTATATCTATGAATCTACATAGTATATTATGAAATGAAATACTATGATTTGTGCCAAAGAATAAAAAGGGAGGCGATTCTAAATAACAAAAACTCTGTGACTCTGTGTGAAAGACAAACCCTTTCTTCCTCTATGTTCTCTGTGAAAATCATTTTTTCAATACTTATTTTTAAACTCTTTCATGTTAGGACATTGCTTTGAGTTCTTCTTGTATTCTTATAGTTATATCTTGATTGTCCACTTGAGAACACATTTTGATTTTAACTTAATTTTATGTAAACTGAAATATTGACCCTCTAAGCAGTGGAGTCTTTATTCATCATTAGCCATTAAAAGGCAAACTAAGTGCTTTCTTAATAAAACACAAAACCACAGAGGAAGTTTGTTTGGACTTCATAACCAACTGAAGGTCCCACGTTTAAGTAAGGTCAGACTGAAACACTCTTTTCTTCCCAGATCAAACCAAGTCCAAGTCCTCTGAATATTTGTTTGGTGTTTGAATGTTGCATCGAATGTTTGCATCGTTGGAGCTTGTCTTTATTTTGACGTCGCAAAATGAGCAGCTGTGATGGAAGACACATTTCAGACCATGTCTGACAATAAAGTTCTATCAATCAACTTCAGCCTCTTAGTTGATGTTAGACTTGTGTAAATCAGTGTACTTGTGATGAAAGATACAACAGAAATCAATGTACTGTTTCCATGTGGATTTTTTCAGAGTTCAAGAAGAATTCAACACATTTTCAAACTTGACCACCAAATTCATGAAACAATGACATCCCTTTATTTGTGAAACATTTCAGTGTGCACTCTTTAGACTTTTTATTGTACATGTTCACATTCTTGGAATGTAACACCACCAAAATATAAATATAAGCCTATTTACAGCCACTGTTCCTCAAATGCTCCCAATAGAAAAACATCACACTTCATTCATTGGAGGAGACACCGACACGCTGACCAGTCAGTGAGGGCAGCAGATCAGACTTCAAAACAGAACGATCCTGAGCTATACACGATGCATGATGAGATTGAAAAACTGTTTGTTTTTTTAAAGGAAACTCAGCCGAACCAGGAGCGGGAGTGAAAGGCAGTTATACTGCAGTTACACTGACATCTGAGGAATTGAAAGCACATGTTGAGAGCAAAAATGTGGATCTCGGAAGCATTATGACACTGTGCTCCATTAGCACATATTGCAGCAAAGTTATAGTAGGATTTGAACCATACACATGTTGAATGTAAAGGTCAGAGCAGAGCGGTAGATATGAACATTTAGAGAAAGAAGAGAAGAAAAGAACATACAAGAGTAAAAATTATCGTCATCTTCTTTTCAATGTGGTCTTTGTGAAAGAAGAAAACAGGGAAACTAAACAAATGTAGCACCTGAGACCACAATGGCAGAAGCAGGAAAAATGAGAAATGAAAACAACAAAAGATAATAGCTTTAAAAATCAATCAATTTCACCTTTGACCTCTGCCCATGTTTGTCAGTGTGACTACACTCGCTATGGACAGCATGGATACAGAGTGGGTTTGTTCTTGATAAGAGATTCAAATACGTTGAGTATTACATCTGTACACTTATCTCAATTTCACATTTCATGTCTGCACACTCAGTGATTCTGAAACTAACCATGTAGAAGGTTTCTCTCACAACACCGGTGAGCGCTGACAAAAAATAAAAACACTTCTGTAAATGCCAACATGTTGCTTAGCGCTCAAACGAGTGTTTGTATCACTTCAACGACTTGCTTTAACTGTGTTTAATTTACTATCAATAAGTTAGACATTCAAGTATGAGCATTGGTATACCTTAACACTTTGCTATACAATACTTCACAAGACTGTGGTAGAAAACAGCAACAAGGAGGAGAGGGGAGAGGAAAAAGAGCAGAATGACCGTAAGAAGACCAGTCCAGCATGCTGACTTAAGAAGACAACCCTGCACCTGAATCAAAAGATACTGAAGTCAACTAAACAGGAGGAAAAAATGGCTGGGACACTTTTCAACAGAACTCCTTAGCTGGACTTTGTGGTCGTTTCAGAAATCAGTACCACTCCACTTAGAACATTTTTCAACATTTTTGAACCTGATGGCACAAGTGCTTTTGGGGTTGATACTGTTTGTGTTACATCAACTTGCATGTACCCTTCCATAAATTTGCTCTCCTGGCTGGTCACTCACATCTGGCTTTCACATGAGAGTTCTGCTACTTCTGAGCTACACAGGTCTTTACTACAATCAATCTGTTCAGACGACTTGCGCAATTCCATTAATGGCCCCAAAAAAATGTCAGGCAGTGGGAGAAAACAATACGTTTCTCTGGAGTATCAGCTTACTCTATATGTGACTTCACTGGATAATGGAAAAGGAAAGCAAGGAGCTTCAAAGTCACAGGACAAACAGCTGTTGTAGCATGTAGCTTACAGTTACTTTTACCGTTTGTTACAGCCTGGTGATGGTGATGTCAGCCGTCCAGTAAAGTTAGATTAGAGGGACTTGTTGAGTGACTTGGTTTCAGGGGTTACAAGTACTGAACGAGTTTAAAAAGATTTTGAAACAGTTAAAGAATATCAAAAGCGAAAGAAAAGGACAAGGAGGAAGAGATAAGTGATCAGATTATGTTGAGGCACAGTGTGATTTTTTAAAGAGCTTTAACGTCACTGGACTAAGTACTATGAGCTTCAAGTTCAGTCAAATTCAACCCTGTTTGTAGTTGGACTATCATCAGCTCAGCACTCCCCGTCACTGCCCACTTTGGCGAGCATCAAACTCGCTGTGCAGATGTCTGAGGAGGGATGAACACTAGGGGTTTTTTTTTGGTTTTTTTGTGTGATATTCACACAAAAACAACGAACATGGAGCTGAAGGTTGGGGCTGTGGTGATTAGGATGTGCTTGCAGGCGAGGTAATGAGAAATGTCTGAGAGGACCATAGGTTCATGAGGGTTAGAGCGAGCAGCAGGGGAAGGGCTGGGATCATTTGTCTGCGACGGCTGCTGCCATCGGAACACGTATACTGCTGCGGGCTGTTGCCGCCAACTCCTCAATTTCTGTGTTTAGTCGTCTGATGACCCACTCCATCGCCTCCCGACCCTGAGACACAGAACAAAAGCGTTACAACACATTTTGGCAGTGACAGGTGTATTGTCACCAGAACTGACGTTGTCCTGACTTATTGGCAGGTTTTCTGGGTGGACTCACCTTGCTAGCGTTGACAGAGATGGTCTTGGCCATGAGACTCTCGAGGTAGCTGCTTAGACTGACACCTTTCACACTGATTAAAGCCTCCTGGGTCAGCACCGTCCTGAACACAAACATACAAATGAATAATGCTTAGAATCTATTATTTAGTCTATCCAGTTTAAAACAAGCCCTCATAACGTTAAACAAATACAGGTTAACCTAAATGACAGAAAAGCTGAGTTCTTTACTTTTCAGGGTCCTGGGGGTGTGGCTTGTATGTCAACTTCTCATCCACAGATACAAGGTTAGTGAAGGAGATCTGATTGGAAAAAAAAATGAAGTCAGCATTAGGGGTTTTGAAATGCTAAATATATGTTGTTTTCATCCACTGAATACTGTCGTTGTCACTGATCACTTTAAAGCTGCAGCAGTTGTTACAGGAAGTTCAAACGATCTGTGTCAGCACAACCTACATTTGTAGATTTCAACTCAAAGGTCTTCTCTTTGGGGTCCACCACCGAATGTTCCTGAACATAAGTGCACGTTCTCGTTACCCCAATGATCTGCAGGAAGAGATTCACACATCAGGCTTTGATCAGTAAATCCAAACTGAGCCGACGTCATGCTCCTTTTAATCGACTGTATTCACACATCAGGTGGCTTTTGATTAAAAACAGGCTAAGCTAAACTTCAAAGCAGCTTGTTTATTTTTATCATTAACAGCACAAAACAGTTACAGAAAATCATGATTTACTACAACATATAAATATATTATGCTAAGCCCTGGCAATCTAAATACTAGATGAAGAAATTATGAAAAAATATTTATTTGTTAATTTTGACAGGGACAGTTTACAGCCGCTTAGCTATACAAGAGTTAGCTATGAGCTAATACATATCTGTAGTCCCTGGGCAGGAGACGGCCCATAGCTTGTATTTCTCCCTCTGTATCTTCAGTTCTGATTCATGTTCTGAATTTCTAGAGTTCGAGAAGTACAAGTCCAACGATAAAGTCTAATTTAAAAACAGTGGCAAACTGATATTATGGCTTCTTTACATGATAATTCCAGCCAATCCAAATGTTAATGTCAAATAATTTAGTGATGAGGAGGTGAAACCATGCCCACTTTCATGATGATCAAATATAGCCGACATATCATTATACAAAAAAACGACCTGTTAGAAGAGCAGCAATATATTTGTCTAATAATATTTAAGATCAGATCTGACACTTGTGTGACTTCCTGTACCGTAAAGGCTGCTTTTTGTTATTGTATGGTAAATGGACTTGAGTCTCTTTATTGCTTTTCTAGTCTTGTGACTACTCAAAGTCCCCTACTCGTTCACACACTGATGGCAGAGGCTGCTATGTAAAGTGTCCGTCAGTATTTACAAATCCTTCACAGTAAAACGACACAGACGAAGCAGCGGGAGTAATTTGGGGTTAAGTGTCTTCCCCGAGGACACATTGGACATGTAGCTGCTGGGGCTGAGGATCAAACCCCTGACCTTCTGGTTGAGAGACGATCGACTCTACCACTGAGGCACAGCCGCTGTGTTTATACGTGTTTGTTGTTTTTTGTGTGCTTGTAATCTCGCCGGCATTGACTATGACATTAAACCTTGATGTTTTGTAGAATAAATAAAGGTTTGAAATTAAATTAAATACATATAATCACTTATGTCTATAACAAGCCTAACTTTAAGGGCCCTGCAGCGTAAGTGCTTCACCCGGCATGGAACTTACAGACTTGGCCATAGCGGGGAGCCCCCACTCTGTGCTGAGTAGTCTGGTGCTGTGTAACCGCCCCTGTGTGTCAACGCTTCTGTCCAGAACATCCACACCAAACACACCGGGGTTCATTGGGTTGGGGTATTTCTGCATCGCTGCATTGGTCACCGTCTCCCATGGATGGCTGTTAAAAACAACAGTAAGGTTAGTTAAACTTCTGTCAGGGGGCTCCAGGTGAAAACAGCCATTAGCAAACATTCACATAAATACGATGAGAAAGTGATTTTAATACTTAAAATAAAAGATGAGTTTTGTGACAAGATAAAACAAAACCAATAAAGGTCAAATAATAATTCACTGATTGTGTCCTTGCAGTTTTTATTCTTACGGTATGTAGGCTTTGTATGCAAGGTCAAACCAATAAGAAAAAGGATTGACACACAGCAGCAGTAAAAATAGTTTAAAGGCAATAAACTATTATTTGGGTGGTAATAGTTTGTTATATCCTTGTAAAAGCAGTATATCTTAGTCGGCATCAAATGTGTCATCTCATATGTTGTTTGACAGATTTTATTTTAAATTAAAGAATACATTGTTATACATTGCTATACATTGTTACATTTTTTTTTACTAAACAATTCTTAGTTTAAATGTAAGCCTGTCAAAATAAAACATGTTTGTAGACTCAAAATGGAGGAATAACCAAAATCTGCCTGGACTGTTACTGAGAGGAGGAGGAGGAAACAAACAATCACCCTCATCATGGATTTATCTAGAAACTTCTGGCCATGGACACAATGTACCCGTGTTTGACACTTACACGCTTCAAGCGGGCACAGATGACTTAGAAATAGAGGAAAAACAAATAGCTTCACTGTGATGTCTTTAACGTCCAACAGTCAGACAGGCTGTTACATAATGTTACATAGGGTTTATATTTATATTTGTTTTAAGACAAGTAACAGCACATTCATTCTTACAGCTCATATTAAATAGTGAGTAAGCTGTTACAAGTGCTGTAACAAGGTAAAATAGAAATTGACACACGAGAAAATGCAAAAGTGTTACGGCATCCAAACGCTAAGTTTAGCCCATAAGCTAACAAGCTAACAAGCTAACCTTTGAGTTACCTCGGCTAACTTGAGCAGTTTACTGCTAATACACAAAGAACGGCAAATTTAATAAGACAATCTGTGTGAAAAAATAACACAATCGCGATATGAGTTAACACCTAATAAGACTAACTACATAGGCTAAGGTTGGAAAATATAGCCGTAGGCTGTAAAGTTACCTAACTTAAAGGCAACCTTCACATAGCGGCTAGCAGGAGGCTAGCAGCTGTGCCGAGTACAGAATGGTAACTGTACCATTGGAAACCTGTGACTACAGGTATATTTATTCAAAACATCACGACAGATATATACTCACTTAAAAATGTGCTCTGACGCCCAGATCTTCATTTTATTAGGCTTTTCTGTCAGTGCTCGGGAGCCGGCGACTTCTGACAGCGTGACCGACGTGAGGAAGGAGGGAGGGAGCAGTCACCGGAGGGACCAGGAGGGATACCCAAACAGTGAGACCCCCCCCCTGGTGGCAGAAACATATAGTCGATGATTTCTACCATAGACTGTACGATTTCTACTCACAGATCTTACAAGTCTTAAGATCAATCTTATCCAGCACAACAAATGTTAGTTATTTATAGTTTTCCCATTTTAAACCTACAATAGTGAATTTCGTTTAGGCCAAGTGATGTTTTCGTTGTTAATGAGGAAATTCTTGTAAGCACATTAACGTTACTCTTTACTTTAAAATTTTTAATTAATTTAGCTGCTAATGATTAGTTTTGCATATAAGCAATAGTTGATGAACCACCATCGAAATGTGGATACGGTTAAATGTTACAGTCAGTTTTTTTTACATGTCAAAGTTTAAACAGTTAGTTAGCCTCTCTGTCATCGAGATTAAACAGTTAGGGATGTTCAGGAGGGTAATGTCAGAGATCATCATGATCAAGCACCGTTTTCTTGTCAAGGGGAAAGACCATAAACTCCTATAATTAAAATAAAGTCCAAAGACCGACGTATTTCACATGATGTCACCCATAGGATGTCACCATAGATGTCACCATATGCAAATTTGACTTGGTCTATGCCCATTTATTCCGGAGGAGGGCAGTAAAGATGTGAGTATGTGTGTATCCCGTAAATAAACTACAGAAGAAGAAGAGGAAGCACAACCCATCTGTCCTTGAAGCCACAAAGCAGACAAGATGGTCGCATACTGGAGACAGGCAGGCTTAAGGTAAATGATTTAAACATGTATATTTAAAATGCTTGTTTTGTTGTCAGCGTGATATGTCACTTTTAATAAAGATTCTTATTCAAAACATAATACTTTAGCCTTATCCTGTCTCATATCATATTTAACCTATCACTCAGCGAGATGCTTAGCTTTCATTAGCATTACTACCATTTTTTTAAACGTTCAGCCCTAACGTTAGCTAACAGTAATAGTTACTCTTTGTAAATGCATCAGACGTGTTACTTGTTCTTAAACCAGCAAGTGTTCTTTCTCATACAGACATATTAGTGTCAACCTAGCTTGTCCTTTAGCATGCGGCTAACAAGTGTGTCTCCTATCTGCAGCTACATCCGCTTCTCATCTATCTGCGCAAGCGCGGTGCGAGCTGCAATGAAACCGCAGGTCAGAGCCGAGGCTGTGAAGGCCGCAGAAGCCAACGTCAAAGTCCTCAAACCGAAAAAATAGCTGCATGTAAGTTAACCAAATATCATGTGTTGTGAAGTCAAGAGAAAGACTCTTCATCATGTACGCATAGAACAGACTTTGACAGTCTGTGCAGTGGGGGGGGGGGGTGACATTGAGTGTTGTCAATGTGGAGGGTGTCATTTATTCAGCAACAGTATTGTGAAATGTTACCTCACAATTACGATTTCCCTGTATGTTAAAATAAAATACATTAGACTTAGTATAAGGCAACATGTAGTACAGTATCAAAAGTGTACTTACAATGCTGCATTGCTCTACCCACAGGGCCATTATACTGCATTTGTTAAGAGTTATCGTGAATCTTCTGAAGCTATGGCTAATTTATCACACACCGTTTCATATACAAAAGTTATCCATCATAACGTGGTGATGTGCATTAGATGTTGGTGATGGTAATATATTTATTTAGAATATTAAGTGGATTGTAAAGTTTTGTTTTAAGCCTCTAAACACTCATTGAGCAGTCATTGGTGCGTACTAGTCACCTCCCCCTGCTCTTTAGAGACAAGGGCAATCATTCAATATTTTTATTAAAAGTGAAAAATAACAGTCTTCTCCCTAGATTGTCTAAGTCAATAACTCTAAACAAAGTGCACCAGCTGCCTGAAGTTTCTTTTTGGGATGATTACAACACAGACAGAGGTCGTGTGGAAGTTGTACGGCTAGAAACCAATTTTTCCATCCCTATACTTTCTTCATAAACCCACCATAAAAACAGTCCCTTGTGTTAAATATCATTTGTTACTGATAGGGAAGCTTTCATACAGTTATATATTATTCAGTAATATTTCTGTCTTGTTTGTTTTTTCCAGGATTTGAGATCGTGATGTAGATAATGTTTCCCTGAGTTGTGAGGTCCTGTCACTCTCCTGTCCTGCTAACCATGGAGAAGAAAACAAGATGGATAACATCAATATAATATGTTAAAGTCTGGGGGGACCTCAATGATGAAATTGCTGTTTTCCCCCTTAAATTTGTAAAGAAAATTGTATTAAAGATGAATATCGGAAATACATTTTGTTGCCTTGTGTTCTTACCTTGATGGTGAATATAATATTTTCAGCTATGCAAAATAAGTCATTTAAACCTTGTCTGGAACAATTTTTATTTTGGTATAAATAAATCAGTCCATTAGTCTACATAGTCATTTACAGAAACATAATATTTACAGATGCATTGATCCATCAGAATATCATTAGTTGAAATGTCATTATTCCTGTTAGAATCAGGGAGTAGGACTCTCTATGAAAAACTGAATATAAAATAATAAAGCATGCACTGATCGGTGGGCTGAACATGAAATGAATAAGCAAATAACTGGCTGTGACGCTATCCAAGAAGCTAAAGTTAATTGTTGTGTTTTACTGCCTTCCAGATCACTGTAACATTCATATTCACATAGTTTGCCTGTAAGTAGTCCTTCCCTGAACAAGTTGAATCTCTAATCAGACCCAGATTTATTTTCTTAGAATGAAAACCCCATTGATCTATCTTTGCACTGATCTGCTGTAGATGTGAAAACGTTTTCTATGGTCAAGGTCAGAGATCAAAACATGGCAGGGTAAGAGAGGGGGATCTTGCTCAGTGGCACCTCTGTAGAGCTCTTAATCAAAAATGGATCATGAATTACAAGTTCTCCCTGCTGCACCTTCTGCCACAAAGATCTTTTTTAACTTCACTCGAGTTGCAATAAAACTCCTACTTAGTGAAAAGACATTTTATCTGCTTATATCTATCCAATCTTTGTGAAGAGAGTTCAATGCGAATCACGGTGAGTATCCTGTTATGTGGGATATCCATCAAACCCCTTCAACTGTCCTTCTTCTCTCTGGTCATCTTGATCATGGTCTCTGGGGATCGGTACAGGAAGATGAGTTTCTCAAACAGCGTCTCCTCAAGCTCCATCTCTCCTGTTTCCCGAACAACGAAAATGTCTGTGCAGAGTTTGAGAACCCGGTCCACACACGGCAGCTCCTCAAACATGATGGACCTGGAGATCCCATTGAAGAACTCCCGGACAAACTTTCCAATGACCAGCACCACTGACATGTACAGACCAACGATTCTGCAGCAAAGAGAACAGGCAGAGAATATATCAGCATGTCTTCAGTGGAAAAAAAAGAGGTATTTGAAAAATTGTTAAAGGGAATTTAGTGAGAAATTACAAGAGAGAGAGCGCTCGAGTCAGAACAGTATTTCACACACAAAACAGCTGAATTCAGCTGTCTCATATGAAAAAATCCTCAACAGGTTAGAAGTGCATCTTCCTTCCCTAATAGGTAATATTGGGTGAGAGATGCTGTGTTTGTTAGTTTGAAATCTAACCTCCAGTTCCTGCAAACTATTTGGCTGAGAAACAGCAGGCAAAGTACCTTCAAAGGTCAGTAAAAATATAGCAGCCTAAATGTTTAAAGTCGCTTTGAAAGTAAAAAAAGAAAGTGAGGCTTGGTTGAAAGGAAAGAACCAGACAAGACCAAAATAATAGGAATATTTTTCTTACACAATCAAGGTCAAATTACATGATACGTACCCGTGTCCAGCTAGGAATCCCAGACTTGAAGGGCTGACTTTATCACTGAATATGATTATCTCAATTTCTCCACATTTGTGACCTGAGGCAACAACCGGAGAGCACTCCTCCACCACCCACCACTGGTCGTCCTCTTTCTCTGAAGTCCCAGGGACTGGTTGAAGTTTTACAGACATGGGCCTGAAGAATGCCAGCGGCTGGACTGAAGGATCTTGGGGAGGACAAAGAAGATCAAGGATAAATCACTCTGATCAGCTGATGGCTTGTCCACAGAAAAGGCCTGATTATGCCCAAAGAAAACAGATGAGGTCAGAAAGACTTTTTGGGATTTAATTACTTAAAAATCACCTACAAATGACATTCTATTGTATGAAAAATACCTCATAGCCAAGATACATTTCTTTGAATATTAGTACAATGCAGATATAAGCTGTAAAAGAACTAGAAGTACAGAATAGCAGTTGTCAGTCATGTCAACCAGTTAAGTGGAAGTTTGCCTTGGTAAGTATTTCACATCTATCCATCAATCATCTATACCGCTTCTCCTTTTCAGGGTCGTGGGGACTGGATCCAATTCCAGCTGTCATTGGGTGAGAGGTGGGGCACACCCTGGACTGCTTGCCAGTCAACCACAAGGCCAAGTATTCAATACAATTCAAAAATGCTTTATTTGTCCCTGGGGGTCAATTCAAAGGCACACAGAGCACTAGTATTTCACAGGGAATGTCAAATTAACACATATTTAATAATAATAATAATACTTTTTATTAGTAACCTAAATCTAAAAGTGCTACAGAGTCAAGAAAACAATATCAAGAAAACAAAAGCAAGAAAGGACATGAGTATAAAAGACAAGTATGAGCGGGCACAAGAATGAAGAAACATGAGTATAATGGGGTGCTGCTGAATACAGCCTCTCTCTTTGTGTCCCTCTACAGAGCATGTGATTGTAAGTAGACAGTGACCTTTAACCTTTGACCATCAATATTTAAAGGCTTTCTTTTTTTTTTTTTTTTAAGATTTATTTTGGGCTTTTTCATGCCTTCAATGCAGAGATAGGACAGTGGATAGAGTTGGAAACCAAGGAGAGAGAGTGGGGAATGACATGCGGAAAGAGGCCATGGGTGGAAGTGAACCTGGGTCTACTGCTTGAGATGAGAGTCTCAACACATGTGAAGCGTGCCCTAACCACTGCACCACCAGCGCGCCCCAATATTTAAAGGCTTTCTATGTGATTTTTCACACTTAAATGTAATAGAAATCAAGTATATCCTCTGAAAATAACTCTGTGAGTCATGACTGTCTGTGATGTTTTCAGAGTTTTCAGAGTTCTATCTTCAGTTTGTTTACATCGCCCGGACGGCCGGCTGACTCCTCCCCTCGCGTGTAAAGGTTGTTTAATTGAGGAACTAGAGAAAAGAAGAATAACATACTGTACTCACTGCTTAACTGTGTTTCTAGATCACACTCATTTCAGGTAAATTTACATGCAGTGTGAAGATACGAGCATAATAAAGATAGCTAGCATTAGCACGCTAACACAACAATGCAGCGCAAGTTGTTTTGGTTTTATGCTGGTGCTCAAGGGCGACATCAAAAAAATCACATATAAAGCCTTTATATTTCACCCACGAGTCCAATTAAAGGTGTTGCCATATTTAAATATTAATGTAGTCCTTTAATATTGCATTCACAATGATGGGACTGACGGGTGGATGGACAACTTTAATCCACACAGATCTGTGTTACGTTCAATATACAATAAACTGTGACTTACCGACAGTCATCCTGGTTGCCATCTTAGACACTGTTCCTTTGGGACCCCTGATGTATTTTGGCAGCAGAGAATGAATGATCCTATAGGACAGAATCACACACCTTTAGTCTAAGTCTGATGGAAATGACTCCGATGTCAAAATACTTGCAGAGTTGCACAAGAATGCCTGGGTGGTGTGAGTGTTGAGAAATAGTTGATAAGAAGCAGCATGTTAGCTCAGATAGTCTGTCTTTAATTAAAGATTTTAAGGTATCAATTTATTTTAGCATACGCCTTCATTTAACATCTCAAGTAACCGAGCCAACTGATTTTCAGACGCTGGAAAAGACCATCAGTAAAAGTGTAACACAGGAAAAACCTGATTGAGTTTGTTGAATGACACTCACACAGGTTTGCTGCTGTTGCCTTTGAGCATATGGACTATTCCATCCTTTAAGGCCTTGTCCTCAAACTTCACAGTGTGTTCTCCCACACTCTCTGCATTCATTGATATGGACGCATTCCTGACATGGACACGAGAGGAGCGTACATTTTGTTCAGTGTTTAGGTAAAAAAAAAAAAAGAGTGGCTTTATGAGTATGCTTAAAAAGTTCTGAAAAACATACATAACATATATACACACACATATACGATAATCAGTAAAGAAGTGTAATACAAAGCAGAATAACAGGTATAAGAACACACAGCACAGGAATCATAAAAGTGTATCAACATGAATCTGCACTTGTGCTTCTACATTATAAAATACAAAACACTCAAACGCTGACCTGAGCAAGATCCAGCGTAAGGTTATGTATATATGGGAGGAGTTGTTGAGCTCCTGTATCATGGCCTCTCGACTGGCCGGGCTGATGCTCCACAGCAGACTGGCATCACTCTTGATCTTAGCGGTAACAATGTCGTCTGCCACATAGTTCATTATGAACTGCATAGCAGACTGGGAGAGAGAGATAGATACAGTGCATGGATTTCTGGAATTACTTCAATAAATATTTCCACAAATGAAGTCGTCTATACAGTCGCAATCCTACTAGAATGATTGTGTTTTTTTGTTGCTGGATGGTTCTGTATGTGATCTCGGTTTGGATTTTACAGTTTAAATGAATAAAGTGTAGTGCCTCTTACCTTGTGGGTTGCATATTTGTTGGTGAGTTTGTTGAAATCCTTTTCTAAATAAGGGACTAAGTTGTGCTCCTGGGCGCTCATTGTGAATAGAGGCTGTGAAAATACAACCAGACACATTCATTAGTAAAAAAAAAAAACCCAACATGCACAACCTCATCTGTCATCATCATCATCGTGTGAAAATTGCTAACCAAAATGCATTATCGTCAGCCTCAGCTGTTCCTTGTAGTCAGTGTTAATAGCAAATTCTAGCATGCTAACAGGCTACACTTTTGACTGTCTCCATTAAAAATGTGTTTTTGTCATTAATAGTGTTAGCATCTTGATATCAGCAGTCAAGCACAGCTGCTGTTAAGAAAAGCCTCCAAGAAGTGCTCGTCTGACAAAACGGTTGATCTTATTCCATTAGAGGCTACATATGAATTCTTCAAACAAAAAACCTTCTTCCAATTTTCAAAGCAAGAATCTTTTACTTATCCGCTCCTCCCTGACCTCATATCCTGCGATGCTGAGCTGAATGGAGACGTCTACCGGCTGATTGGTCACTCCAGCTGCTGACTGTACCAGTGACATGAAAAGAAGTGGAAACCAGATGATGCTGATCAGGGCAAAGATGATGAATCCTCCCATCCCATATTTCACCACCTTCTTCTTCTTCTGTCCTGGAGTATGGGGGTATTTCTGGAGGGGGGAAAAATAATATGTTAACTACTTTTGTTTTTTCAGCTAATGAAAAATCCAAAAAAAGTTCAAGATTCCTTACAGTAAAGGCAATATGAGGGAGAGGATTGTGTATTTTCTGGACAGTTCATATAATCTAAACCTAACTTTGCGTGTGTGTGACTCAACAGTGCTGATCCTATGCAGTAAGAATATCATGAAGTACATGCTCTCAATTACTTCTTCAGACGTCCTCCAGCACTTAAGGATAAATATGTTTGCATAGATGTCTTCAACACAAATCCAACTGGAGAGAGATAGAGTAGTGTCAGTCCAAACCCAATCCATCACCGCCCTCAACTCTGTCAGGAAGGGAACCATACGAAACCTGAAGGGAAGACGAGACGGAAATGATGAAGATTGAAGTATTTGGAGAATTCTATAATTCATTTTGTATCTTAAATAATTTATACATATATAGTCAAATAAGGACTACAAATCATTTTCTCTTTTAATACTCTTATCATGATTGTTTAGTGTTTAAAAAGTCATTGTATAATGCAGTTACAATCGCTCCACCATGTCAGTGGCCCCAGTAACAGTTCTCTTACCCTTGGAAGAGGAAAAGGTTCAGGTAGTTGTAGTTCTTGGTGAGGAAGTTGCCCAGGATGCGGTTTGGGTACCCACATTTGATTTGATAGGCAGACAGGCCGAAGTAGATACACTTTACAAAGTACCAGAGCTGAGCAATAGGGTTGCTGTTGAACCTCCTGTGAAGCAAAAAAAGAAGATATGATGGAGGCTTGACATACTGTATTCACAAATATATAATTTTCATAAGATCAGTAAGTGTGGGTTTAGTTTCCAAAGTTAACAAAAAATACAGTTATTGACCTCTCTGTGACCCCGGGGAGGATGAAGAACATCCAGAAGTGTATGCCAAACACCAACACCACCTGGAAAACACACTTTCCCAACAGAGACTTCTTCAGATAGAGGGCCCGATCCACTATCATGGTGCCAAACTGCATGAGCAGCATGACCAGGAAGGCCTCTGGAACCTGGTCCTCTGACAGAGACTCTGTGATGTCAGCTACTGCAGAGTATTTCTACATAGAGGCACAAGAAGAACCAAATAGTGACATACTGCTCTTAAAATACTTTTGGGATACGTTGGGATACTCTTGGTTGGATGAGAGGAAAGGTCGACTCCTACCCCAAAAGCCCAGTATCCATATATGGTGACAATGAAGTTGACTACATCAATGAGAAACATGAGGGCGTAGACGTCACACACAGGACTGTAGTCTGGGTGGATGATGTCGTAGAAAAACTGCCTTATGGGTAGGTAGATGTGAAGGGCACTAAAAAAAAGGTAATGTAGTAATACAAAATTACAATCACTCCTTTATACTTAGCAGGTAGACAACATGTACATTTAAATAAGACAACACTATGGTTCCCTGAAACTCAATACCAACTTTTGATCATGCTGAGCAAAATCACATAAATTTGCAGACTTAATTAAATATAATTCTAAATCAATACTGATAAATGCTTTGATAACTTCTTTGCACATTAGCTTTGTTAACCTACCTAATTACCTACCCCTCAACTTCAGAAGGTCAACACTTCTCTATTTTATATTCAGGTCTAATTACAGATTTTTTTCCTCAACTGTTTTTAGGTTCTTGTTTAAATTACACATATATTTTTATCCCTGCACGGGTTATGTACATTTCTTGTATAAGTCTATTTTTAATTGCACAGTTTAAGTTTGATTCATCTAGGAGTATAAGATTTATTTTGGGGCTTTTCGTGCCTTTAATGCAGAGATAGGACAGTGGATAGAGTTGGAAACCAGGGAGAGAGAGCGGGGAATGACATGCGGAAAGAGGTCACGGGTGGAAGTGAACCTGGGCCTACCACTTGAGACGAGAGTCTCAATACATGGGACGCGCGCCCTAACCACTGCACCACAAGCGCGCCCCATCTAGGGGTATTCTTTAAATCTTTTTTGGGGGTTAATATATATGTATGGGAGGGGGGCATCGGTTTTGTGGTTAATTTGTAAGAAATGTTTCATGTCATGTATGTCTTTGTAACCTGCTACTGGATGTTTTGAATTTCCCTCTGGATCAATAAAGTATCTATCTATCTATCTATCTATCTATCTATCTCTCTCTCTATCTATCTATCTATCTATCTATTTATCTATTTATCTATCTATCTATTTATCTATCTATCTATCTATCTATCTTTATATCAAAAAGTAAGTACAATCCCTCTAAAGGAGACTATATTTTCTCTTTTTTTCCCCAAACAAATTTTCATGGTTAGGGGGCCCAGGTTCGAATCCAACCTGTGGCTCCTTTCCCGCATGTCATTCCCCACTCTCTCTCCCTGATTTCTGACTCTATCCACTGTCCTATCTCTGCATTAAAGGCACGAAAAGCCCAAAAATAAATCTTGAAAAAAAAATGGTTTTCACGGTTAGCACAACAGTTTCTTATTTCACCATCAGAAACAAATCAAAACCTAAGAGCAAAATGGAAGCCACTCTCCAAACATCCCCTGACAGTAATCCTGGGTAAGCTACAGTAAACCATGATGCATGCCATTTACAGATGTCAGATTATATTACCGGATGTTTAACATGTGATCAGAAAAACAGACTCTTACAAACATGATTTATACATTTAAGGTAAAAAGACATCCCGTGTTGACCAAAAGAACTCAACGCACACTTCTATGATGGCAGCTTTAGCCTGCAGCATCCTCTCTCTGATATGTTGTCTGATCCTCTGCTTCCTGGTCAGCGGAGCCTTGTGCCGTTGTCGTCTCTTCTTCTTGCTCTGCTGCTTTTTAGGCTTCACCTCTCCTGTAAATAAATAAAACATGAAATAGAGAATGGTCGTACATGGTGAATATATGAACTATATGAAATGGGGGGGGGGGGGAGCTCTCACAGTAGATTCACTCAAAGTACTGGTTCTGATTTAAAACCAAAATATGAAAATTCTGAATAGTTACCTGTGGATTCTGCTGAGTCGCCTCTCCTCCCTCTACAGAATATAGAGGTTGTGGAGGCCTGTAGTGGAAGGAACTTAAGCCGGCGGTGAGTTTTATCTTTGCTGCCCATCTTATCTCCTCCTGTCATCTTTTTCTTGTCCACTTTCCTTTTCATCTTCTTGAAAAAATCCGGCATCTCAACCTCTTTGTTGTCCCACAGCCCATGGCACTGTTCAGTCATGGACACAAATAGAATTCTTACATGCAAAAAGTGGATTCATTGTAATTCTGAGGGTCACCTACAAGACATACTGTATAGCAGCAGAAGAGTACATTTGTAACAACAGCTTCATTTTAATGATGAGTTTTTCACACAGTACCTTGAGAATAGACCGGTGAAAGAAAAGAGCGAGCAGCTGAATAAGGTCAAAGAGGACGTAGCCATTTTTCTTCTCCACACCAATGATGTTGGGCAGGGCGAAGGGCCTGTCCGCGTTGATGCCTCGATAGGCAGAGGTGGTCCATGGGAAGAAACCAAACTGGAAAAAGTACTTTACCACAACAGTCAACTGGAAGTAAGAGAAAAGAGAGTTCTGGATCATCCACCCACAAAAGCAATGAAAACTCTTTAACTTTTAATTTTGATGAAATCTGTTTTCCCGTATTAAACTGTATGCAAATAAATTACAATCAGTTATTAGACACAATCTTATTGACAGTTTATTACTAAACATACGTGCACTACAGTGTAATTTTACTCATAGAAAGAAAGTAAAAGGATCTTAAATAAATTAAATATAAACACAAAAACAAAATCCGCTGCTAAATAAATGTATTGATTGAATGTTGCTGAAAGTTATCCCTTTGTTACAGTTTTATACAGGAAAACATTTCATTTAACAGTGATTGTCCGCAATACTGAATATTAGCATTTTGAGTATTCCTTAGTGAGAAATGTAATTCTATTAAAAAGAAAACCTAAGACTTTAGGCTTTATTGTTCCCAAGGGAGAAATGCCTTTTCACAGATTGATTTCTGTCAAACAGACAATTCCAACCAAAACAACAGTACATAGACAAAAACACAGTGTGTAAAACAAACAATGTCAAACAGCAATCAAGAAAAGTTCCAACTCTGGCCTGTCCAGTGAGACGTTTTGTTCACAGAGGCTATAACAGCAGGGATCAGGCTTTTACTGAGGCGAGCCCTTCTGCACCTCAGTGCTCTGTACCTCCATCCTGATGGAGGTGGGGTGAGGTGGATGTTTAATGGATGTGTAATGTCCTGTTCTATTGAGGTTGTATTTTGTGTGATGGCCCAGTTGTTGAGTTCAGTTAGGTAGGTAGCTTCCCTGTTTTCTATTTGTTCACAAATTTGTGTTAACACCAATTTAAAAACTCCATGTTTGAAGATTGTGTTGATCAAACAACAGGGCGTTGTAATAAATACCTCTGTGTAGATAATGGCGGTCATCCAGAAGCGTTTGGTTGGTCGGGGCACAGACAGCATGGCCCAGAGGAAGATGAGGATGGGCAGGATGAGGGAGAGGAGCGACGCCGACACAATGTGGTTGAGGATGATGACAAAGTAGCACAGCATTTCTGACTTGGACACCATGGTGTTATAGAGGGCAAACAGCAGCTTCAGTGGCCTCGGCAGTGTGACAAAAAACTTATCAGACCCTGAGATCTCATCATTTTCAAACATGCTATGAAAGGAAGGGAAGGAGATGAAAAGACAGAAACACGTCAATGGTTACAAGGTCACAAGGTCAAAGAGAAGCTTGTCTCTATTGCAAAAGAAATATTTAAATCTTGCTTGTGAGTCATACGTTTCTCATGTCTACCTACTTGTTTAGCAGCAGCTCACTGGCAGTGAGGTTCCTTGTTTCCTGACTCAGCGGTTTAAGAGGTTCTATGAGGTCCAGGCTTTTCTCTCCATCACTCTCCCTGAAGCCCAATGGCATGCATCCTTGGTCATCAGCATGTTCATCTTCTTCTCTCTGCTTTGTTTGCTTGTTCTGCTCTTCTCTCTCCATCTCATAATCCTCCTCCTGGTCTTTCTTTTCCTCTGACTCTTTTTGATCTAGCTCACATTCCATCTCTCCCTCCGAGTCCACCTCATCATCTTCGTTTTGTCGATGGTCTCCACTTACAGGGGAGCCATCTTCACTGCTTTTCAGACAAGGATTAAGAAAAACACATTTGAACCTCAAAAATCAAGGACATACAAGAAGCAGTACCTATTGTTTTTAAAAACACATAAAATATCTACACATGTCCAAAAAGGGACATTTGAAATCAGAAAAGTTAAGCACACTTACTACCCATAAATAAGACAGAATTTGATCCAACAACCAACATAAACAATTTGAGTTTTAACCATTATTTATGCCTCACCTTGGAGAAGTTTCATCGGGTCCAGCAGAGGTCAGGTCAATGTTGGTCGTTCTCAGGAGCCTCCGTCTGAGCTGGTCAGCAACAGGTGGCACAGCAGGAGGCTCGTCCAGCTCTTCCTGGGTTGGCTGCCGGGACCCAAGCATCGTCTCGTCTGTCATACAGCTGAAGATGAGCAAGAGGAGGGGGGAGGGGGAGCCGAGAAGTTTACAGTGTGTTATGGAAGTGTAGATGATTACGCAACTCCATCCACTCATATTATTCCACTGATGTGGGGCTGGGTTGGTAAAAATGTGCATTAGTGTCATCACTGTAATTCAGGGGCTTGGACATGCTGACCCCTGGTGTTGTAAACTGGTTTTGTACTGTAATACTGTCATTTATTTTAACTCTGCACTGTAACTTTTAACTCTTTTTATATTTTTACTCAATTTATTTCAATTAATTTCATTTGAATTTTTTGAATTTGAATTTTATTTGAACATATTTTCAAATTTAATAATTTCAGTGATTTTGAAATGTTCTATTTTAATGTTTCTTTTCTTTCCTCTGTCATGATGCTTTTGTCTTGTGTGAAGCACTTTGAATTGCCTTGTTGTTGAAATGTGCTATAGAAATAAACTTGCTTTGCCTTGCCTTGCCTTATGTCAACAATATTTTTGTAGTTCTAACTTTAAACTGCCTCAGTGTCCAGTGACCTACCTGGAAACGCTGCTGCCCCATGACATTTTTGAGGCTTGGTTCTTTAGCTTAGCGTAAGCTAGGTTTGAGGACGGGACAGCAGGCGGGGGGGAGGGAGGAGGCAACGAGTCATCTAAGTCGTCCTGAGATGAAAGTGTGTTTTGACGGGAGATCCAGTTTTCATAAAACTGCTTCACGCTCTCCTGGCTCACCTCTTTCCCCTGAAGAGCGAAGGGAGTGAGAATAAAAAGGAAAACAGAAGGGGTACAAAACCAACAATATAAAACAACATAATTAGACAAACTATTGGACTACTACTGTTGACCTGCACTGAGACGTGTCTTCAGTGGATTAAGTCGGCCCTGTGCTCACCTTCTTTTGCTGCTGGTTGAGTAACGCTCGCTCAAAACAAAGCACCTTGGAGATCTCCCGGCTGTCTTTACAGAACGAGTTCATACCCTCCGTCAGGTCGTCAAGAAGGGACTGAACGAACACCCAGGTGAACTTCAAGGTGTTGATGACACGCTGCAGAATATTTTCTGTAGGGAGAGAACAAGTTAATAAGTGAGTGTCAGGACATGAAAGAATTTCTCATGAATACTTTGGATGCTGCTGGTACAGAACAACAAGTGGAAAGTCTCTCTGCAGAGAAAGTTTGCCTTTCAGATGTTTACATGTCAAAACGTTGCAGAATCCAATGCAGTGATTTGGTTTGTTTACCTTTTTCCTCAACCACCTCCTCCTCCACAGTGCTCTCATCAAGTTCATCCTCGCTTGAGTCTGCTCTTTCAATGCCTGGAAAAAAAAAACATTGAATTGTTATTTTGACAGTGGCCAATCTGTCTCCTCAAATACAGGCCAGACTGATGTGAAGGTTAAGGACTCTTAACCTTTTAAGTCCATAGAATGGAAAAAATATCCTAAACAAAGATGACAACAACAACAAAAGAGCGGGATTAAACACTGTTCCACAAACCCTATGTTGCTCTCTCACCTTGCTGTCTCCTAAGCTCTCTCTTCGCTTTCTTCTTCTCTTCTTTTTTCATTTTTTTCTTCTCCTTCTTCAGGTCCTTTAGAGCCGTCTTAGAGCTGGTGGCCCAGGCTTCATAGGCCAACTAGGATATAAAACAAACAACAGATACTTGTTTTGATGAGACTATAGAGACACTGGGTGTACAACTATTGAACTGCTATTCTTCCCTTATTAAGGAGCAACCTTGATCCTTAAACGAATGTAAAGCAGTATAGATATTGATCAGTTTTAGTTGTTGGTGGTGATGTTGTTTTTCTGGCTTTCACCTGGAAAGCAGATTTCTTCTTTGGTGGTTGTTCCTCTTCTTTCTTCTCGGGAGATTCCTCCTCTTCCTCCTCGCTGTCACTTTCAAACAGGTGGTAGCCACAGTTGTTTTCCACTGCAATAAAACAGAGGTGTGTCAGAGCTACATCACTGCATACTGTTGTCTTTGCAAGCAAGGCATCATACTCAAAGCTGCTCCAGTACAGCTGTAAGTGTGGCCGACAGAGAGCTGAAATCATTATTTTATTACACACCTGGGGTTATATGTTTAATTCATTAATTTGTCATTGCAATACTTTGTTTTGTTTTTTAACTACTTGTGCACCACTCTGAGCAGAGCACTTGTGTGTTGTTGTTGTTGTTGTTGTTGTGGCTGACCTCCCGGCTTAGACACCCAAGGCTTCCACCATTTTCCAGCATCTCCTTTTGCCTTCTCATCATCACCTGGAAAATACAAATCAATTTGATGAGTAACTCCAGACATTTTCCGATTTTTTTCCCTTTTAATTATGAAGACTAAACAGTTAAAAACACTATAACTGAAAAAACAATGCATTATAAAGCTGGACCAAGCACCCCATGTTGACACAAAATATAAAAAAGTTTAATTTAGCTCAAATCTATAGACAGATAATATGGACAGGAGATTGATTAAGAGGTTTTCTTAGTGTAGGACATTTGTCCAGGCATGAAATAGAAATTTCATGAAATGTGATGTACGGTTTTTGTTCATAAATTAGAAATAATAACAACAAAAATACAATCAGACTTTGTGTCAGAATATTAACTCTTCCTTTTCATGCTCGGCTGGTTTATTAAGAGAAGCAACAGAACATATTTAAAAAGTGTCACCTGGTGTCACTGGCTCAGCAGCAGCAGGAAGCGCTGGTTTGTCAGCTGCTGCAGGTCGGCCTTTCTGTTTAGATTTAATCTTCTCCATCCTTCAGGGAACCGGTGTAAAGGCAAGTTAATTTTTTGTACTATTCTTAATAGATTATAAATGGGAGATTTAAATGGGAGATTATGTTTAGCATTTTTCAAAGTCAGAATGACTGACTTGAATGTTGTTAACATATGTAACACTGGCTCTTTAGTAACTGATGTTTCTTACTGTTTCTTCAAAGTCTCCACAGATTTCTTCTCCATCTCCAGTCTCGCTGCGACCAACTTCTTCACTTTGGCCTCGAACAGCTCAGCTCCCCTTAAAGGTACAGAGAGGATGAGGAAAACAGCATGACTCTCTTGAATTTCCCCACTGGGGATCAATAAACGCTTCTCATATCTTATAACTTATTGAAGTAAATTAGGAAAACTGTAAAAAACATTTAAATGGGTTTAGTCATACGCCTACAGGAAAGTAACAGAAAAAAAACAGAGGTTGCAATTAAAAGTATGTTTATATCCACCCCAAAACAAGACACGAGAGTCAAAACACAAATCAGAGTCTGGTGTCAGCTTCAGTCATGATGAAAATGTGCTCAGATATAAATGCAAACAAACAAACAGTCAAACCGAAAAGCAAACCTTTTTTTAAGTATCATATTTCCAGAATAGTTTTCTAGTTTCCAATCTTTTTTTCTGGAAGGGCACTCATTATTGAAAATATGTAAAACTTTAAACTCTAAAATCACACAAATAAATGTGTACTGAAAAAATAACCTGAAGAGTTTTTATTGTGCATAAAGGTTTTGCTGGAGATGCCAAGATCTTTCATTTTAAACTTTAAACTGAATAATAAAAGTTTCTGTTAAATATTAAGTAATGTTGTGTTATATCTGCATTTTATCCTTTGAATTTTTTATTTGTGTATTTTTTAAATCTTTTTATACTTTTACAGCTTGCACCGTTGTTTGGAGAAAAAATATAAGTATGTCCATTGTGTATGGCAAAAATAGGATAAAGATGACATTGATTTTAATGTTCTCTGTGTTTTAAATGGAGCTTGTCTTTATACTAAATCGTGAGATCCCTTAAATTAAGAATCAAATTAAATGTTTATTCTCATAAAATATCAGCATTTACTAATCAAAAGAGAAATATAAAAACTCTCTTGAACAGTGTTGATTGCATGCAAATTCATCTAAAGAAATTTTGATTAATTTTTCCCCATAAAGGAAAAAAAACATTCGAAGGAGGCTGTCATTTATCCAACAAAATGCAGGTTGAAATCGTGTGCAGTACAGACCTGGAGGCCAATATCTTAGAGGACTTGAGGTCAGACACTATGTAGAGGAAGTAGTAGCTAAGGAAGACCCTCCTCTGTGCCAGGAGAACAGTGAAACAGATCGCATCCCAGACGATGCCGGCCTCGCCCTCAGGCAGCTCACACTTATCGTCAGGCTCAGCTAAAAAAAAAAAAAGGAGATGGTCTTTTTGACAAAAACACTGGTTTTATCAATACTCTCAGATCATGCACTGAAGTGCTTTAAGATAAAAAAAAGTCCTACTTTCCACATTCTATACTTATTACTAACACACACACACTTTTTGGATGTCATTGATGGATACTTACGGACATCGTAGCCTTTGATAGTGCAGAACATACTGAAGGCCTGAATTAACCAGCAGCCATTCTTCAGCAAGCTGCCCAGGTAGGCACAAGATCCGAGCTGACCACAAAAAATACAAGAATGGAAGAAAAAAGTTACAACTCACAGACCAAAGGTGAATATATAAAACAGAGTGTGTCATAAAAGATCAAACTCCTGAGTGTCTCCTTTGCTAACTCACAGAAAGCAGGTTCTTCATGGTGATCACAAAGCAGGTGTACCCAATGAGCCAGTCCCAAAGTCTCAAGATGTATCTGACCGGCTGCATCAACACGCTGCCACCAAACAGCATGAAGTAGAAACAAGCCACCAGGTAGCCCAGGCAGAAGATGTTGATCCGCGTAGTGCCAGTGATGAAGATGAGGCACAGCACCAGCCAAAAGAAATAGCTGAACACAAACACCTTCACCATGTCGAGGTAGGACCTGCATCAGACAGAGAAGGACACTTTTATGATAATAATGATAATAATAATAACTTTATTTCTATAGCACCTTTTAAAAGCACAGGTTTACAAAGTGCTTTGACAAACAGCAAAAACAAGAACTAAACCAAACACAGAAGAACATAAACAACAGCAAGAACATAACAAACGCAAAATACTAAGAATAACAGAAAAGAACCCATAGTGCACGATACCCAAGAGACATATATAACCCAACCATCACAAGAACCATGATAAGAACCCAGGAAACACAAGAACCCAACAACACGAGCTGAGACCAAGAGGAGCAAAGATTTAAAAAGATGTAAGAAACTAAAAGAGCTCAAAGCAAATCAAAAGAGAACAGCAATAAGAATGTAAGAGCAGTAAAAGAAATAGAAACAAGTGGTTAAAGGATCAAAAAAAACAAAAACTATAATAATGATAAAAATAAAAAGTAAATATACATATAAAACATCAATAGACAAAGTAAGTAAGATAAAAAATGACCAACTTAAAAGATAAGAGGGTTTAAGATGTGAGCATAAATACGAGATAAGAGCATAAATAAAAGAACAGTAAGAAGTAAAAGAAGATAAAAATAGTAAAACCAGTAAGAAAAGACATTAAGAAGATGACATCACATAAAAGCAAGTCTGTAAAAGTACGTTTTAAGAAGGGATTTAAAAGAATTGAGGGAATCTGCAAGTCTTATCTCCTCAGGGAGGTCGTTCCAAAGTCGAGGGGCCCTGACTGAAAAGGCCCGGTCACCTTTAGTTTTAAGTCTCAACTTTGGAATGACCAGGAGGCCCCCCACCTGAGGATCTAAGACTCATTGGCTGATATGGGGTCAGTAGCTCTGCTATATAGCTTGGAGCCAGCCCCGTCTGTGCTTTAAAAGTAATGAATACTTATGAGTATACTTTTACTCATAAGCAAAAGAAGCATAAAAACATCAAGCAGCAAGAGCAGATGAAAACTTCACTTCTTGTAACCAAATCCCAAGAGACAGCTTCTAAAGCGACATGAACTACCAACATTATAGATTTAACAAAGTATTTTGTCTACTGATTATTACTGAGCTGTTCATTCATTCGTTTTTGTGAATAAGACCCAGAGTACATGTTACAATAGCACAGCTAAGTGAGGTTGAGGAAAATATTATAGTTAACACTATAAGTATCTTCTTTTAAATCAATTTTAAAAACACATTTTTAATGAAAAGCCTTGTTCTTCTGTGTTTCAGCCATGATGTTGTATTTGTTTTACTGTTAACTTTAGTTAGTTTTTATTTTATTCTGTTAATTGGGTGATTGCTACGTTGTTGTTTTATTTTTATGCTTTTAATAGAATTTTGTTGATGTGTATTTTACTGTTGGGATTTTATTCTGTAAAGCACTTTGTGACGTTTGTTTTGATAAGTGCTTTATAAATAAACTTTATTATTATTATTATTATTTTTATATATTTAAACAAGAAAAAGCTCATTGACTGCTTTGGTGTTGAAAGATGTACGGTGGAGACTCGCTCTGCTGGGATGGACTAATACCTATTTAGTATAAATTAGTCCCACCTGTGTATGTTTGAGAAAATTCCCTGTCTCATGCTGAAGAACAGCGTCTGCTCGAAACGTTCATGTAGCAATTTAAATTAAAATTTTGGAGTGCTGTCCGAATTGTTTTTGTTGTTTGAACACTTTACGGGATTCAGCACTCAGTTGTTTTACGTTGAAAGGGAGTTGAGCGTGTTTTCTCTATCATTAACTCTATAACATGACCATATATTATTATATACCGAATGGCTTTCACTTCATGTTATTTTCTATCATTTCTTTTCTAAACCAGCGTGATGGTTAATCTGAGGAAGACTCTGATGAAGAGCACAAAAGATTGCACCAGCCTCTCAAGGAAATGGGCGATGTCCGATATTGCTTCTACAGCATTTTCTCTTTACCAGAACAGCTTTTATTACATTGACAAAACACATACATGAGTGATGTAACTCAACCCTTTAATGCTCCTATAATGACCACAAACCAGCGTGATGAGGTCCTGATTCTCAGCACTCAGATTAACCTACAGAGTGGGAAGAGATTAACCCAATGCTCCATCACCAACTTTGGGCTATTTGTCTGCTTTTATCTTGTGTCTATATACTTTTCAGGATGAGTCAGATTTAAGGAGGGGTATCAATTAAATCATCATTCAAACGAAAAGTTGGATATTCTGACCTGCAGTGAAGGAAGTTGTCAACAGGTATGTACTGGTTGAAGGAACAAGGATCCAGACTCCGACTGATCTCAACATTGTCTCCAGCCAGCAGCCGCACAGCTGCACGGTTCTCCTCCTCAAACATGTGCCACTGCAGAGACGAGCACAGCAACAGGAGGTGGTCATCTACAGAGAGCAGAAGACGTGGGGAGGGTTAACATCTTACAGTAGGAGGGATTGGTTCAAAGGACATGATAGATGTGAGGAGAGTGAAGATGAACTCACAGAATATGAACAAAGGGTTGGGACTCATGGCAAAGTCAGGCAGGTAAAACCACTTGATAACATTGGAGGTCAAAGGCTGAACAGCAGTCCTCCAGGGGTAATCTGATAAAACAATGACCAGACAGTTTAAAAGAATACGATGCTGTTGATGAACAGAACATGCAGCGTTTAATTGTGTTGACAAATCACTGGTTAATTAACAAAAGGGAAGCAGAACATATGTTGATAATTATCAATATGTTGCATCCTGACTACTGGATAACAGACGAGCAACTCATGACAAAAACTTTTGTTATATATTTATAAACTGATCGTATTCTTTCAGACAAAAAAATGATCTTCAATTTTTAAAACATCAATGGACTTATTTGGGCAGACATTCTTAAAGAGGCTCAACCGTTATTCAACCCTTTATCAACTGTCACACTTTACTACCTGAACTCTTGGTCATATACATATTTCATTTGTAATTCTTTTGCAATTTATTCTTCTTCTTATATTTATTTTTTTCATTTTTATTTTACTTTTATTCTTGTTAACTCCCCTGTTTTTTTCCTCTCCTCACTATCCTTTTTATGCTATGTGCTTATTGAGTTCTACATCATGAGGGAGCTTTGGATGCAGGTATTTTCTTTTTTTCTGTGTGCCTATGTTTAAAATAAGGTCATTAATGTTATTGTTTCTTTTTTTGTCTTGAAAGGTAAAACTATAAGATATCTTTAAAGAAAACCCATGCTACTCAGTTTCTTGCTTGCAAATAACTTTTGTGGTGAAAGCAAAATGAAAAAGCATCACTTTGTGTTAATAGTATTTATGTTGGATACATTCATGGTTAGTGGACATACCACACAGTTAGCTTTAATAAAAAGTGATTAAGTAAATGTACAGGAATCAAAAATACATAAATATGGTGTGCAGGTAGCCTAGCACTCAGTATGTACAGAGTCTTAGTCCTCGAGAGCGAGCGGCCAGGGTTTGAATCCAACCTGGGACTCCTTCCTCGCATGTCGTTCCCTGCTTTCTCTATCCACGGTTTCTGACTATCAAATGTCCAATCTCTAGAATAAAGGCATTAAAAGCCCCAAAATAAATCTTCAAAAAAATAAATACATATATATTATACAAATGTTTCAAACAGTTTTATAAAATCCATACCAACACAGAAAGCAGGAGGGATGCCAATGCAGAGCAGGTACTGCAGCACCATAAGTCCTGCAGTGAAGCAGCAGTATTTAGGCCACACCTCCCCGATAGCCTTCCTGCGTCGCCGTGACAGCACAGCCATTAAAGCGCAGGAATGGAGCAGGGCATAGAAATCCATCCTCTGACCAATCACATTCACTGCCACAATTAAACTGATCTGAGAATAAAGTGTGTGTCACCAATACAATGTCAGATACATCAAAAGGCTCAGACATCAGATAATGAAATACACAATAAAGACCCTCACAGTACCTCCAGACCAAACTTGTAGAAGCAGTAGTTGATGAAGTACTTGATGCAGGGCAGGATGCCATGGTCTAGGTGCTGCCTTGTGATGCCCTGGAAAATGATGCTGAAGGGTGGGGGTTTGAGGTCGTTATTGAGACGGAAGTAGAGCTGGTGCCGCTGGACGGTCGCTTCGAAAACCAGCAGCCCCAGCACCATCAGGTGGTTCTGTAACCAAGAACACTCTTTAGAGAAAACAAGGAGGGACTGTGGGATGATTGCCAGAGCCATCAAAATCAATTCAAACTCTTGGATGAAATCTCAAATTCAAATAAAAGTTGGCAATCTTGAAGTTTGGGAATCTGTTCAGCACCTCTTTCTTACTTAAAGCAGGCAAGAAACCACACAGTAGCAGATAGGGTGCCAGATATATGTTAATCAATTTAGCATTGTGAGGAGAAGATGAGACCGTGTTTTTTTATTTTATAAATGTAGTTTAAGCTTAATAAAAAGAGCTTAAGAGCATTAAGCTGGCTAAGTATATTTGATATTCCTCTAAGAAGAGGTGGGGCTGGTCGTCGTGATTTAAAAGATATATCAAAGATATCAAGTTTCAGACCATACCCTGAGACATGGGAGGATCCTGCCCTCACATTTACGAAGCGCTCCACACCAGTAGACGGGGTCTACCGGCTCCATGTAGAGGATAGATCTCCTGAGCAGCTCCATCATGTTCCCTCTCAGCTCTTCTCCATCATCCAAACCTGTGCTGTTAAAAGGCACTAAACCCTAAGACAGAAATGAGAGATGAGTGTAAGAAGTTTGTTCTTGTCATGAAACAAAAGATTGCATTGAAGTAAGAAAGAAGATGATGAGGGGAGCAAATGGTATTTGATAAGGAAACACAAGAGAAATGTAGAAGAGAAACTTTTTGTCAGCTTGCTCACAAAAGTATTGAGTTGAAGATAACTGTCACAAATACACAAAGCGATGGATACTCACAGATGTGCAGTTGGAGGAATAATCGAGGGGTTTGATGACTTTCAGCTGGTAAAACATCTTGCACACCACCATGACGCAAGCCCACACGGCAGAGATGCTAGAGGCCAGAGGTCGTAACCGTGGGAAAGGAAGTGCAAAAACCCACAGGACCAGGAAGAGCAAGTTCATCAGTGATACCTGTTAAATGTGAATCATTACTTTTTTCATTTTCATGACTAAAAAATCAATTTTCACCTCAAATGTGTAGAGAATGTTTTACACCAAACAAGCACAGTATAAAGAAATATCCAGTGTTTTTTTGTTGTTGTTTTTTTTTCTGTTTTTAACATGCACATACCTACACATTTTCACACACATCACCTTGCACACATACACACACAACATACAGTATGCACTGATAAAACATCCTACCTCTTGCAGGGACACCCAGATGATGCCAGTGGAAACAATTTTCAGGCTGTGCAGCTCCAGCAGTCTCCAGCTCTGCTCCTGCAGCTTGTTGAGTCCTGACAGTACGTGAATGAGCAGCAGGCTCGCCCGATCCACAATCACAATCCACTTGTCCTCACGGCTGCTGTGGACAGGCTCTAAAGGAAGAGACGTATCAGGGACAGGAAAGAGCATTAGACTTAATTTGAATATGATTAAAAGTATATTTCTGGGGCCTTTGTGCCTTTATTGGACAGGACAGCTGAAGAGAGACAGGAAATGTTGGAAGGAGAGAGTGTGGGGTGACATGCAGGAGAGGGCAGAGGTTGGATTTGAACCCATGGACGCTGCAATGAGGACTATAGCCTCTGTACATGGGGCCTGTGACATAACCACCAGGCTATCCGCACCTCTTAATTTAATCATTATATTACCACTACAGGTGTCATACAGCTTAGGACAGAAATCATTGGAGAGCTGATCGTATACGCGACATTACAAACACAACACAAGAATGTTCTTTTTGAATGTAACACAGGAAGAATTCAAAGAAGCAGGATTTAAAAATAAAGTACATCCAAACAAACTCTTCAGCATGATTACACAAAAACTAATGTGTACATGCGTCTTTCAGCCCATCTTAAAGTCATGCCCAAGCCCATTATTCATTCTCGTAATTGGATCAACAAATTGACACAAAGTATCCATCTTTGGTTTTCAGACGTAGTTACCCTCCCCTGTCGTGTCCTCCTGTGCCTCAGCTCCTTTGTCCTGGGAGGATTGGAGCCCAACGCTGTCCAGAGTCTCCTGGCTTTTCCCATTCCCCATCTGCTCCTTCACCAGCCTGGAGGACAACATGAATTATTATTTTAAATTACTAAATAATAAAAAAAGACATAATAGTCAGTTCTGTTTCAAGCTACAGAGCAATTTCACCCTTTATTTACCATTTTCATTTTCAACATTTATCCCACCATTGTAAGTCGAAGCATTAAGATTGTAGCAACAGTCTTACCTTTTCTGGATTTTTTCAAGGTTTTCTTTAATTCTGGGAATTTAATTAGAGAACATGAAAATGTCAGTATGTATCTAATCATGATCAAGTCACCATCACCTCTCTCATATACTTAACAGATAATAATTTCAATAACTTTGTTGTTTTGAAAAGACAAATAACACATCTACACCAGGTGTGTCTACCTCCTTTTGGTTTTAGAAGATTACACTAACAGGTAATAAGTTCAGATACATTAGAGTGTGACATGGTCTCAACACAAATTAAAATGTACGAGCAACAAAACATGTATGGAGGAATAAATGCAGCTCTTACATCTCAGATATCACATCGACTGAACTCCTGAGCTCTTCCTCTCTGGAGGGAGAAGAGGATGTATCAGACAAAAAGACAATAACGTACATAAGTAATGTGTTTGGAAATTAAGAACATCGTTTGAAAAGTATTCACACAACATCAGTATGCAGGGCCAGACACTGACATAAACAATCTATGCAGTTGTCCACAGCCATAGAGAGGTGCTGCATCATCACTATAATGTTCTGTGTTGATTGCTCGCTCCCCACACTCTGTCATAAGTTGAATGACTCGTTAACATAACTCAGTATGTAGATAAAGTTCAACAGCAGCACTGTTGAACCAAAAAGACGCTCTGTTGATGCGTAGCAGTGCCAGCTAGCTGTGTCTGCAGGTAAATGCAGCAGGAAGTTGATGAACATATATGTGTGGTCTCCCAAAAATAAAATGAAGGACTGGTTCTCCTGGGTCTGTGAGATGAACACAAGATTAAGGTATGCTTTTGTTTGTAGTATGTTATGAAAATCAATCTCATAAAGTTTTCTCTTAAGAAGTGTTTGAATAAATTAAACAGGAAACAGAGAAAAAGTAGGATAGCAATAATAAATACATTGGGGTAAAAATGCTAATTGTGAAACATTTTCAATAAATACTGCTTGCTTTTTCCACTGCTTGCAAACCCAAGTAGAAATCAAATGACATCATTGGTTGTAAGCACAGCTCTGCTTGTTGACTAATAATGAATGTTTATTTGCAACACTACTGCTATATTGTGTTTAGAGCAACTGTAATGACCACCTTTGCAGTGCCACAGAAGTGAACTGGCACCACTCCAGCAACCAGTCCTATCTCCCAGTCTTGGCCGGGACCTGGGCCAGTGACACTCTGGTTCCCAACCCAGGGCCATGCAGACTGTGCTACTGCAACCCCATAGAGTAATTTTCATACAATAAAACTATCATCAATAATTTGCACTTTAAATAATTATTTTACTTGTACTTGCTAATTATAGAAAGCCCCTTGTCATTTCCATACACAGTTTGCCCTTAGATAGTTTGTCATGTTAAATAGGAAAAGTACATATCCGTTACTACAAGTAGTTGTAGTTAAATATACAGTATGTGTGTGTGTAGATATTCTTATGGTGCATGCACACATTCTTAAAGCCTCACCTGGAAGCCTGTCTGACAGGTACGTTATCGAGGTCAGTGAGATTCAGGAAGTCAGAGTTGAAGTAGTGCAACTGGAGGATACAAGCCAATAGAAATGCAGCAGGAAGCAGGATACGTGCAAACAGCTCCACTGTGTCGTAGCGCTCTAAACCCAGGTCACGCAGACTGAAAAAGAAAAGGGCCTGTATGATTCCATTCTGCATTAAATCCAATACAATTTGTTTTTTGCTTCAGTGTAAGGACAAAAAAAGAGTATCATGAACTTAGGCCGATATATGTGAACTTACCCCTCCTCTGACATGCCCATGATCTGTTTGAACAGACTGGACACACTTCTGAACTGGTACATGTAGATGGCTATCAATACGACCATGGAGTAACCAACCACGACCGCCCAGAATGTCTTCAGGAGACGACGCCACACATCATAACGGATCTGAGGAAAGACCAACACAAGCTACAGTTTTTAACACCATTAATTGTCTTTAGAAAAAGGTTTTTATTATAATACCCCGACAATGTTTCTTTTTTTCTTGCATTTTTAAGAACTTTTTGGTTTATCAATGCGAGTACAGTGTATCTGTTTACCTTGAAAGCTCTGTCTTTTGAACAAGTTAGCAAAGCTAAATAAACATCATTGATAACAGGGTTATTAGAAATCTATTCTAACACACTGCAGCATGTAAAACACTAGGATGTTGCTGATGTTATCTAAAAAGATAAATGGTGTTGCTTTGTATTCCGTCACCTCCACAGCCATTAGGCCTTCCTGTAAGTGCCTGCTGTGTTTCTAAAAGGTCAGCAGAAACATGAAGGACTAGAAAAGAGAGGAAAACAGCAACAAAAAAATGGCTGTGTGTGTGTTTATGACTCATAATCAATACTTTTAGCGGTAAAATGTATCAATGAGCAGCACATGGACTTTTAATGTGTGCATTCCCAGAGTTTGTGTAAGAGCTGGATTAGATCGGAATTACTAAGGATCATTTAGGTGTCAACACATTATAATGTAAGATGAACCTAGAGTGGCTTTTTGTAATATGTAACATCTGAACTATTAACGGACATTTTCTTCCTGCACTCATTAAGCCCTACAAGATCAATACCAGTTTTCATCCTTTATATTCTTTACAATGTGAACATTACACATGCTGAAAATAAATGTATACATAGTAGTCAAAGCAGTGCAATGTGGCTTTTAAGTTACCGCTTCACTGGAGAAGGGAATACTCGTCTAAAGAAACTGATGTTGTTTTGTACAGTGTATATTTCTTTTGTACTTATTGTAATTAAAATTGTATCTTTTACATTTTTGTAGAGCTGACTCGAGGAGAAATGCACAAAAAGTCAAATGACAATAAACATCTAATCCAATCTAAACTGAGGTCCATTATCTACTTCAGAGGACAAACACACTGAATGTTTTCATATCAGTTTTTAAAGAGATGACTACTAACCTAGTAGAAAAGTTACCATCTAACCTTGTAGAAAATCACTAACCTGGTAGAGGACAACACAGTAGAGGAAAAGGACAATGTAGAGGATCTTGTAGACCACCACCTTCACAAGAGAAACACAATGAAGTCTGTGTCAACTTGATGGTTACTTTTTATCTGCTTTAGGTTTAGAAAATCAGTTAATGGATTACAGTACTACAGTCTTCCCGAACAGTTTTGAAATTTTTTCTGATAGGTTTTGACATTGTAAGTTCACAACGTACTACGTGGAATGTTGATTTATTGAATTAAAGGAAATGGGTAATAACCCCTTTAGAAAATGCGGGTGTTCACAGCCAAGGATAAAAATGTGATGATTATGTGGAAGATTTAGATCCAAACCATTAACTTCACATTTGACCTGAAGGTGAATCATTCAGGCAGGTAGCTTATAATGCTATTTCTATATCAGTTAAATTCAGTGTAATTTCCACACTCCAGATCAAGCTTTAATTATTGTTTTGGAACTTTCTCCAGAGTACAGCCTATAGATGACGTGGCAGGATGAGAAAGTGTGATTTAAAAAATGTCAAGTATGGGGATTCTTCCATGCTGTGCTTTTTAGTCCGTCTACTGCACCTTTCCAGAGAAGCTGATAACAAAGAACATGGAGCAGCAGAATAGGATCCAGTATTTCACCAGCAAGCCTTTCACTCCTGAGATCAACATCGCTACCAGGGGTGATGGCTGACTTTCCTCCGCTGCTATGGGGCACACCAAGAGGAGAAAGATAAGGAGGAGAAGGCCAGGAAGGGGTATTAATGGAGAGCAGGGAGCATTTTTTTTTTACTTGTCATCAAGTAAAGTGAATCATAGCTTATCTTCCTGTCAGGAGGATTTTCATTGACTAGGGATCTTACATTGTAATCTGTAATGAAGCATTTCCAAATGACTTACTTGACACAGTTTTGACTTCATCCAGGGATTCCGCTTTTTTTAAACTCTGCTCCTCCAGTCTCTCCTTCAGCTGCTGACGAAACATCAACCAAAAGCTGAAGGTATAGAAGACCTGCAACACACACACATCGTGTATTATCAGCATTATCATCACACACGCAATAGTCAACAAAGTTTAACTGAACAACAAAACAGCTAATAGTGAGCAAGGCTAACAAAAGATTTGATTGCATAAATATCAAGTTATGCACAGATTTAGACTTTGATCTGTGTTTGTGGTTTGGGGGGGGAAATAAAATCAGATACATGAAAATAGGCTATAACTGAAGAAGATCATAGACCTACATGATCACACTAACATTTGAAAATGTAGAGCAATCCTTGCAGCCTAAATTTTTTGTTACTTTCTTCCACACTTCCTGCGAATTTTTGACCATGATGCAAAAAAAAAATACTGTCCAGACATGATCTCAAAATGTCAAACAGTTGAATGAATATAAACTATTTAAACACTATGAACGTGCACATTCTTCGTCTTTGTTTTTTGGTAATTAGTCACCATGGTTTTGACTTAAAATACAATTCATAGCACTTGCTAGCCTACCCCCTTTTCCCCACCTAACCTTTGCTCCCAGGTGAACACAGGGCGCTGGGTGATAGCTGGACAGGTCGAAGTCCATTATCACAGCCGGGGGGAGACCAGGATACAGCTCGGCTCGGCTCAGACGGAGCCCACTCAGGTAGCCCAGCACCACCAGGACGGTGCCATAGATGGCCAAGAAAGGGGCGGACATCATGGCGTAACGACGTCGGTCTCGCATCATCCAAATGATACAGGACCACACCAGGAGGGCAAAGGTCAACCAGTTGTTGTAAGTGATACTCCACACCTAATAAACATAGTTTTTTTTAGATATTATCGCAACATTGCGGCCAATAAGTTCTTCTTCTGATGTTTTTGCATTAAAGTCACAGTAATAATGAAAATATTATTTTATTTTAGGCAGTGTCAGTTGGTCAGCTAAACTAGCAAACAACATGTCAAGTAAAACATAGTATTAAATTGTTTATAAAAGTCCAGTTAGTAAATGTTGGTTATGCTAATACCCTTTCACTGCTAATGCTACCTAGTTAGCCTAGATATCTTGACTAGCTAGCTAACCTTTACTGAGTGCTTCATGACAGTTCATCACTTCCGAGCTGTTGAAATTGGCTTGTTTCTCTTTTATTTGACTGAAACAGATTATTTCTAATAAAGGACATATTTTGAAAGAAATTACTTTATCATTATTTTTAATTGATGTGATCATTTTTATTTAATTAATTTAGCAATCTACTTTTCTGGAATAGAATACTTTTCTTGTAAAATAACTATCCTGACCTAAACCAGAACAATTTTTCCCATTCATTTCTTCTCTAGCTGCATGATTCATATTCAGCATGAATGCTAAAAGACTTATATCGGTATCATACCATTCAAAACCTTCAGAATCTAATGTTAACAATGTTTACCATCATGATGATGAGGGCGCTGACATAGCTGTGTTTCTGCACTAGCTGTCCAAAGATGACCAGGCCACTTGGGCCTGAGGGTGGAGGTGAGGTCTCCGTTGGCATTGTCTCTTCAGACTTTTCACCCATTCCTTCCTCGGCTTCTGTCTCTAGTACAAGAGAGAGAAGATGTAAGGGTTAAATTAAAATATTTAGTAAAATATGTGTGTTCCTGAGGATTCAGGATAATCAGACATACAAATAAATCAGATAAATTCAAAAGAAAGAAGTTAATGTAGTGGCCATGGTCATAATATTTGAGTGTAATGATTACCATGTGATGGGGAGTCTTTGCCGTCATACTGTGGTGGCAGATAACAGTTTTTGTACCCTGCCTCTCCTAACTGAGATCCCAGGTCATCTTGCCAAGAACTCTCTGTCATTAAAATCATTGGCTAGGGAAAGAAAGCACATCATACTGTACATTTAAACAAGTATTTAGACTATACAATGCATGATTCGTCTTGACTTCAAAGGGTTTTTATTGAGCAATAAAATGACTCACCTCATCAGGGAGATAGGTTTCATCATCTGTGCTGCTTAAAAGCTGACAATAAAGAGAATCTTAGATTGACACAGATTTAAAATGCTTTGAGTTGTGTAGACTAAAAAGCAAAACAATAAATGATGTTTGCAGTTGTTTATATGATTGTTTTATCCAGGAAAACTAACAAAGAGCAGAACAGTAGAACCTTTGCACTGATGACATTAATAATATTCCAAGAAGTACAATTCAAGAGAGGCATATCCATGTCTATAGGTTACCTCTTGCTTATCTCCTGTGATGTAGATGACCCTGGAAAAGCTTGGAGGAACTTCTGGACTTTCTAACGGACTCTCACACTCTTCACCCTCAACAGTATCCTGCAACAATTATGCTTTTAACTGCCTGTCATGTAAGTAGATATTGTCTAAAACGTTAATATACTGTTGTATCTGTGACATACATCATTTCTCTGACAAGTGCGCAAATATGCTCATACAAACCTCCTCAGATGTGTGGACCCATTTGTGCAGCAGAGCCAACAGTGTGTAGTAAAGCAGTAGTAAAACCAAAGGGTTGATAAAGTCAGGCCAGCTGACATGTGGGTGCAGACCAAGAATGTACGGGTCCGAGCTGTTTGTTCTTATCACTCCTGTCATGCCAAACAACCTGGGACAGGAAGAGAGGGGGGAGAAGTGAAGCTTCATTAGAATTGAAGTAAAACACAATTTATAAAAAGTAGTGACGTCGAGTAAAATGTAAATAAAACTGGAAGGTGATGATTTGCAGTTTATAAGGTTAACTGGCAACAGGTCAGTAACATGATGGGTAAAACAACAGCATCCTAGAGAGGCTGCATCTTTCTGATGTAAAAAGGACTTTTTCAGACTTTGGTTGCCATTGTCCCAACTTTTTTTAAACATGGTGTCGGCATCAAAATCCAACTGGTAAATGGACTTGAACTTGCATAACGCTTTTGTAGTCTCCATCTATTTAAAGTGCTTCTACACTACATGCTATATTCACACATTCACACGCTGATGTCAGAAGCTGCTACTTAAAGTGTCCAAACACCCAACTGCACGATCAATTCACACACATTCAGAAGCCGCGGGTGGAGCAGCACCCCATTTCAGGGTTCAGTGCACATGGACACTTCGCCATGTGTTTGCAGGAGCTGGGGATTGAACCCCCGACCCTCTAGATGATGAGTCACATCCACCACATTGTGCATATAGTTTTCCAAAAACAATGAAATAGCTTCAACATTTAACATGATGTTTCTGTGCTATTTTCATTCATATACTGTATGTGGTGTCAATGTTTGGAAAGCATCACATTCAGTTGATTTTTACATTTTACACAACATCCCAACTTTCTGGGAAAAAAGGTTGTTGAAAGGAATGATATATAAGCTGAGTCCAAAAGTCATAAACCCACTATAATAAGGGTCATGGCTGAAACTAACATGACATATCTGGTACTCTTCATATGATGAAAGCACCAGAATATGCTGGTATAAAACTGTCTAATTGTACTTTGTAATTACTTATATACCTGGCATAGACATCCTCTGGTGGCACAAGCTGCTGGGACAGGGGCAGCTGGTAGAGGTAAAGAGCCAGCAGGTGTCCTCCGCTGAAGATGGCCATCATCACGCAGAGAGAGCTGAAGAGCAGCAAGCTGATGGAGCGACTAAAAACCCACCACCAAACTAGCCCAAGAAACACCCCAAAATATACACCTGAGGTGAGGGAGGGCAGCATGATACCTACATGCACACGCGCCCAAGCCAGAAAACAAAGAAAGGAAAGAAAGACATTGAATAAATTGTTGAATTGGCATTATAAATTATTGAATTTACCTGCATTCTCACACAAACTTATGTATTTTTTACCTGCTAGTCCCAGCAGCAGAGTTACCACCACTTTCCCTCCTGTGTTCATGATTGCAGACAGCAGCAGCCTCAGTCCGGCTGCAAACACGATCAGCTTCTGGACAAACTGGGGGGGACCTGTCTGAACCGGTATAGTAGTCTCATCTGAGCTGTCAAAGGATGAACCCTCGGTTTCACTTTCTTCTTCAGACTCTGTTTCAGTTGTTTCCACTTCCTGTCAGATCCATTAAACAATCAGATTGGGAACATTTTACTTTCTTACCGTGAAGTAGTTTATAACAGTTGATGTGATACCTCAGGGTCCGACGGCTGTATGCCGTTTTCATGGAGACTGACTTGTGGCACTGCGCGGAGTAGTTTTTTGCACAACCTCAGTACAAAAAGGGAAGCGAACAAAAGGACAACATCTGGGGCCAGGAGACGCACCACATTCCCAGGGTCAACTGAGCTGAACCTGAAAACACATGAACATTCTTTGGTTTGATTTCCGCTGATCTCCTTTTAAGACAAAAATGTCCAGCCTCCTTAAATATTAAAGTTAAATATATGACTCCGAATATTAGCATTTTAGCTCTTACCTTATAATGCCCAAGTGGTACAGGAAATCTTCCCAGACGCCACTCACTGTAATTTAAAAAAACATGGTCGTTAAGCTGGGCACAAGTTTTATCCTAAGTTCCTAAATGTTTCATAAATTATAGGTCAAAACATGTTTGTTATAAATTGTGAATTGTAATAGTGATCTGCTGATATTTAAGCTCACAAAAACTGCTTGTAATTTTAAAGAAACTACAAATGCTTTATTACCTTGTGGTGGTATGTAGGCAAAGGGGATCTGCATAAAGCACTGCAGGGTCAGGAGGGTCAGACTGGTGTAGATGATCAGCCTTATGAACTGACCTGTTTTACCTGAATGGAGTAGCCATTAAGAGAAACAAGGAAAAAGCCGAGGTGATAATTGATCGTCTAATTTGTAAGCCATATCTTTAATAACATTGGAGCAAGTTCTTATACATTGGACTATAATGTATTTAGTTTATATTGCGCCTTGCAAGGGACCCATGGTTAAATGGTGGAGGGACCAGACAAAGAACTAAACAAAAGGTAGCAAAGGATGGGAGACCTGTGGAGAGGCAGAGTTGAGGTTGTAGGCTGTGGAGTACAGATGGTGTTCGAGCAGTTTTATGAATGAATCCAAAGACGGGGCATTGTTGATGTCTGAGGGTAGGGTGTTCTAGAGGGTGGGGGCTGTTACACTGAAGGTCCTGTCTTCAAAGGGGCAGAGTCTGCTGTGTGGTATGGACAGCGGGCCAGTGTTCGAGGACCGGAGGTTTCAGGACGTGGGGTATAGCTGTGTAGGAGGTTGGAGTGGTACTTAGGGGCTAGGGCATGGAGGGATTTATAAGTGAGGAGTATTTTGAACAAAGCTAGAAATCTTGGTTTAGCAAAAAGAACTGAATAGAGAGTTTTTAAGCATTTTAAAGGTTGTCTCTGTGTAACACTTGGGTAGTGTCAAGAAAGTGCTTTGTAATTTAAGGAACAATTCCATCAAATCACTGTTTGATGGCCAATCGCCATTATATGTAGCATCTCAATATTTATTTGACAAAACTCCAGCACAAACAGCCCCCGAGTGAGGCTTTTAGCTCGATGAAAACAATGGCACGCTAACATTCTCACAATGTGAATGCTAACATGCTAAGGTTTAGCAGGTTTAAAGTGGGTGGCGGCTCCTTTGGATAAAGTAATAAATGTATGTCTTAGGTGATCCTGTCCTGTGCATAGCTTTATCTAAAATAATATCAATCAATCATTATTTGTATAGCGCCAATTCATAACAAGTTTTCCTGCTTCCCTTTAACAGTCAGGAAACAGGCCCTTTCGGTCTGCCTGCTGTAAATGTTTCCTTCTGATCTGACTCTGTGTCAATGGCTACAGGCGTTTTAAATAAATGCTCAGAAATAGTCAACTAGCTGAATGTCTGTTTTTCTCTTTTAGATAATTAGAAGGCATTGGAATAAAAATTTACCTTTTGACATGGTAACCAGCTAAAACTTCCTCAAAGTAGGTTCAAAAGATGAATTTCCTCCAGTAGACTGAACTTATCCAATGTGTGTGTGTGTGTGTGTGTGTGTGTGTGTGTGTGTGTGTGTGTGTGTGTGAAAGTGAGCCAACACCTGATAACCTCAAAATACATAAATACAACTACCCAATTTCTTAAAAAAACCTAAAAGATACTGTAGCACATAGGCATCAGTTCATGATCTCAGTACAGAGTTTGACACATGTAATCAAGATGTTGAGACATCAAAGCCATAATAGCTGATGTGGCTCAACATTAGCTGAGTGTGCAAATGTACTGTTGATTTTATTTTTTACTAAAAGCTTTGTTTCACTTATACCTCTCTGCTTCCCAATAAGGAAATACACAATCACACACACATAAACCCTCCCAAGTATATAAATGGATGCACACTAAACCCATGATACACACACACAGGATACACACACGCTTGACCACTTTAGTCCAAGGAGAGTGGGATCATATTAGAGAGATGAAGACCACTGTGGGTTCTATGGGGCTTTCAAAGACACGGTGAAAGGCAAACAGTTTTTAGAAAGAGGGATGTAAAGTGAAAGGACAAAAAAAATTGCTGATATCACATCTTTTAATTCCTCACTGTAATTACCAGGCTATGTATAATTGATTTGACCGTTCAAACCGCATCCTCTTTACAAAGTACTTTGAGGGAGGGGTGCAGAAACTTTAATTCATCAGCATGAAGTAATCAATACAGAGTACTTGCACACATACACACACACATTTTACCAATATTACCTCTCCTGCATTATGCCCCCCCCCCCCCACTCCCTCTTTATTTGACAGACTTTGACAAGCAATTAAAAGTTGATTCTCATAATTTCAGTTAATTTTCTTAATTAACAAGTCATGTCTATCTGCAGGTTGTGGAAACACCCGAACACTGTCTGTGAGTACATTACCTTTTTTTCTTCATTTTTAAACATTTTCAAAGTAATTTTAAATGAATTGCAAGGTGAAAGTCTTCTCTCAGCTTAATAGTGAAGGACAGTAATTCATGTTTGCATGAGCTTTATTTCATTTGACATTGCAGGTGCAGGTGTAGAAGTTTGCATCAAGACTTTGCACTTTGTAACGAGGTCACAGTAAAACTCTTCAAATGATAAACAAGTGCCCCTCTAGAGCTCTTACCTTTCATGGTGACCAGACTGGGGTTTGGCAGCAGAGGTAAGATGAGCACATACAGGAAATACACCACAGACAGACCATTGTAGCGGAATGAAGAAGCTGAAGTTCAGAGAGAAGAACATAATGCACTTAATTTGTTTATAACAAAGTATGAATTAATTCAATTATACACGGGAAAAGGACCTTTCTGTACTTGAAAACATCCTTTATATCAATATCATTCTACAATTACAACCAAGAGAGCTCTGAAAGAAATCAAACGACCTGTGCAGGTGTTATTTATACAAATAATATATAAAAAATATAAAAACCTTAGTCCCGCTCCTCTGAGAAATCTGAAAAATGTTTCATAGAGAAACCTTTACCCAGAATGAGATTTCTCATTCAAGTGTCTCTTTAACATACAGTAATACATTTAAATGATATTTTAATACTCCTTAGTGGCTCTTTCATAAAAGTGTAATACAATATATACACTTAATGGATAGGAAGTAAAAGAAAAGTTAAGTGACAACGTACTTTGTATTATTTTCTTACATCATCAGAACTAGTTTTCATGCAATTTTATCGTAGAAGTCTAAATTCTAAAAGTATTAATTTTCACACTGTGTGATGTGTACATTTAATATGTGCTTGGTCTGTAAGTTAATTGTTTATTAAATTAATCAAATAAGGGACATTTCTTTCAACACTTATAATAACAATAACACACATTGAAGATGCCCTATACATAAAATATTTCCTTTTATTCAGCCAATGTTTGGTGTCTTGAGTTGAATTTAGCATCAAACTATGTTTAATTGAACAACGCCGTGCTGTACGTTAAGAAGCTAATGAGAGGTCTGGGGGGTAAAAGCAGCATTTGGTGTGCAGGTGAACAGAATGAAAGACCTTATACAATAAGTAAGACAGCAGTCAGGATGACGGTACTCTTCACTTGTTTTAAAAAGTGATATATCAATACAGCTCTGGTAAATCTTCTCTTGTCAGTTCCAAACTTGCTGCTCGATGCAAACGCTTGGGAATAATTTGAATGCATCTAAATGATTTTTATTCTCTGACTGGGAATTTGTAAATGATCTCAGTGCTATTCAGCAAAAGGCCAGCTGCCTTTCATGTTTGGCCTCCATAAGCACATCATTCAATTCATCAATACCCCACCTGTTCTAAAAACCTTTTGTTTTTTTAATATATATAAAAACAAGACTGATAATAATATTCTAATGCTGGAAGAAAAAGCCAACACAAAAAGCACTTTGTGGGAAAGAAGATAAAGACCAGTTCATCAACTGAAATAAAAATAGGAGTTTTACAGTCTAGCCTTTTGAAAATAACAAAAAAATCTCTAATTGAACAGAGACAAGTAAACCATCATGTCATGAGTTTTTTTTGTTTGCTACATTTAGCTTCATTTGCAATTTTTTACCTGAGTAGTTTTAGCTGTTTGTTAAAAATGTGAACAAAACAAACAGAAGAAAAACATATTGTTTTATTTAGCTGGATTATTTTCCAGCACTGCATCTCCACTAGACTCCTAAAGACAAGTCTTACTCTGACTAACTCTTATACTAACTCAAATCATTTGCATATTATAATAACAAAATAATTAAACATTCTTCAACTCACCAGTCAACAGGAGCAGTGGTAGTAAAAAGTTATACAGCAACCCCACCACGATTTCCCCGGCCATGTCTCTTGTCTTTCAGGGACACCGACACTTCTCCTTTAGACGTTAACAGCCTCTAGATGTCCGCACAAATGTGTCAATGTCTCAGCAATGTAGAGGTACAGTCTCACCTGCTCAAACATTTCTCCAGAGAAAATGTGTTCAGCCTCAGTAAAAACATCCCCTAATACAGCAGTGAAAATACTGTAAATATAGTTTGAGTCCAACACACTCTTTAACTGGGCATACTGGAGGTGATGTCGGTCCAGTAACAGGCAGCAGTGTGAAGTACTTTGAAGAGAGAGGAGAATCTTGATTTCAAAATGTGTAACGATGATGATCCCCTCCACTTTTTGCTCGTGTCTCTGTCACACCCTCCTCTCCCCTCCATTTATTTCTCTCTCTCTCTCTCTCTCTCTCTTTCTGTTTCCCTCCCAGACATAATGGTTTGTAGCTGCATCTCTGATACGATGCTCATGAGTGTAATCTTACTCTTGAGAATATTTTTATCATTTCATGACTAAAATACAATAATACATACAAAAAGACCAACAAAATGAGAAAAAAGGAACGCAGACAATGGCATTTCACACACACAATATTATGACAGCTCTAAATGGGATTGTGCTTCAAAGGATTTTTTTTCACACTTCATGCGTCTTGATATGCATTCATTCACACAGTATGTTCAATCCACAGTCTAATTCGTTGATTTCTGAACCCAGACCGATACTCACAGTACTGTTTGTTTCCGCACAGCCGCGTCAGCCTGGCTCATCATATTTACCCTGTGGGGTGAAGGGAAGTGTATCTAATATTCATGGCTGTTAGGCCATTAAGAGCTGGTGTGACTACAGAGGAATGATCAATGCAAAGACTGAGACTAACAAAAACATTAACTTTATGCGAAAAAAGAAAAACTACACCGTGCTCTAGGGAAATCTAGAACGAAATCTATGTGTGTCAAATTACATTTAATTCAAATAAAAAACCCATCAACATAACCCTGCTGGAACAGAGGCTGTGATTTTGTCTTGTTTTTGTTTTTACCAGTAACCGAGATTTGAAAAAGAAAGTCATCCAAAAAAAAATCATGCATGTCTTATTTCATTTCTTATTTCTTATTCATTTCAAGATGTAAAATTGATAGTTATTCTATGTGCTGAGGGCTTCTGTAAGGTTAGAATATGGCAAATTGCATTTTTATTCTACTCTCCTGAAAGTTAGACTGAAGGCTCATTTGAGAGTCGGGTGTTTTAGTGGAACTATAAGGGTGAAATCAGCTGAGTTATGGGTATTTATGTAAACATCATGAGGATGCTGCATTCAGGACAGAATAACTTCAACATAGAAATAAATTGTCAGATCAGAGCTGAAACTATAAGTCAGTCTAGTTAAAAGACTCCCAAGGTTTATCCAGCTCAACATAATAGAGGTAATAAATGAAATGGGTACAGAGGAGGCCAAAATTAGCTTCAGGTGCTTTTCTTCTTTAGAATTGTGCAAATATGCTCACAATACCACAATATAAAAGTGATTCATTTTGATTTAATCATTGTAGCACCACAAATACTCCAGACAATGGTAACCTAGTTAACGAAAGCCAAACTAAACGTATGGGGTCCTTGTGTGTATTTGTCTGTAGATTATCACAGTTGATGCTTATCTGTGGGCCGATAAAATCTAACTCAATGAAGGGAAAACACATTCAATTACTCCTCAGCAGCAGTTCTAAATTGATTATGATGAGAATGAGTGCTGAGGAGGCAGCAACATTTTCATGACAGTGCAGTTAACAAGAGCTGAGAGCTAATGTGCTAGTGTGTGTGTGTGTGTGTGTGTGTGTGTGTGTGTGTGTGTGTGTGTGTGTGTGTGTGTGTTCAGAAGAAAAATAAGCAAGCACAATTCTAAAAAAAATCCAGACAACAAAACAAGCAGAGATGTTTGTCAAATAGAATTAATAAATGGGGCGCTGGTGGTACAATGGTTAGTGCACGCATCCCAAGAATGTCGGCTATAGTCCTCCAACTGGGCGGCCCAGGCTCAAATCCCGCCTGTGGCTCCCTTCCCGTATGTCATTCCCCACTCTCTCTCCCTGATTTCCGGCTCTATCCACTGTCCTACTCTCCATTGAGGGCACAAAAAGCCCAAAAATAAATATTTAGGGGAAAAAATTGAATTAATAGATTAATAGGAACACAAGGCAGATTGTCTTTAAATCTTTGACTCAACACCAGGCATCAAGTGTTACATGAGACTCAGGTTAATTTTTCATTTTTCAGCTCATGTTGAGCAAGTTTTCTGTTTGTGTGACTCCCTTTAATCAATCAATCAATCCTTTCCCCATAGCAAAAGAGCAGCTAAAAGACCGTACTCATTGTTATATTATCTACAAAGACCAAACATTAGTCCATCATGAACACTTATCCATAGATTCTGGTATTATAGTATTATCCTGAAAAACAATCAGGACAAGAGCGGTGTGGCAGTAATGTTTTTAATGTTAGTCTAACAGATGGCTGCTCCTCAGATATTCACTGATTTGGCCTGAAGCTCTGGAGAGCACCAGGTCAGCACAACACTCACAAAGCCCACCACAAAGCCCAAAGGACATTTGGGGGCTTCCAATAAAGAGCTCTCCAGCACTTTTAGTCCCTGTCATTAGGACAAACCGTGTGTGTGTGTGTGTGTGTGTGTGTGTGTGTGTGTGTGTGTGTGTGTGTGTGTGTGTGTGTGTGTGTATATATATATATATATATATATATTATATATATATATATATATATATATATATATATATATATATGTATTATATAAAGTTCTCATGGGTCACAACATTTTATTTTTTATATTAGATTGATATAAAAGCAATTACATTTTGAAATTTTCATTGATAGGAATAACTTGAGACTGATATTGACAGACATGATCCCACTGAATGATGTAAGAAGATGTTTTGCCCCAGTAAATGGCTGAATGCTATAATGTCTGCCTGATACCTTAACAACACAACAGGGAGACAAATTAGTATTAATATTTTATTTTTCAATTTAGAAGGCAATGTCCCTTAAGGGTTAGGTGTAACATTAAAACCCACTCATTTAGATTAAATCAGAACATTTAGATTATTTAGATTAGACTGACATAAAAAAAAATTAAAGGCAAAGATTTAGTTGTTTCTTTCAAATTATTTATTGTTTATGGGTTATGACATTGTTTTGGTTGATCTGTTTGCAAAAATTGAACTCAAATCCCTTTTCTCAGAGTTAGAATACTACTGCCACCTATCGTTTAATACGCTTAACTGCAGTAAAGGCGGTGGCTTGTCCTGTGACTAAAATGAAGCTTGTTTTTAGTAAAAAAAACTTTTGGGAATCAATGATTTCATTTAAGTGTTACAGAAGTATAATATTTGGCCCAGAAAACACTGTGACACTCAGTTGTTTACACAAAAGCCCACATTTTAGTTTCAATGTCAGTATCACGTTCTGAATAAAAAAAAAAAAATGTTATTAACTGTGTGAACATTTAAATATGACAATATTTGACAGCTTTTACGAAGAGGCTTTAAAGAAATTTGAAGGCTGGGAGCCTAACTTTGGCGACTACTCGGCTTTATTTGACTATATCTTAACAGTGACATTGTTGATACGTCTTATATTTTAATTTGTAGATAAGCTACAGCAGACGACCAAAGCCTGAGAAGAATGCATGATAAAGACTGTACAAAAAGGATTTCAACTTTAATTTGTATTATATTTTTTTAGGGAAATTAACATAACAAAGTGAACAGGCTACCTTAGGTAGATGGGATTTGCTGCAGCTCTACTGAGGTAAGAATTAGACTATTTTTAATGAAACAGGCTTTTTTAACCAGAGTCCAACTAAAAGGGCTAGTTCTCAGAGAAAAGAGATGTGGTCGCAATTGCTTTGAACATAGCGCCGTTTTCTCCGCATCGCCATGCCGCTGACGCCACTCCGCACCCGGGCCACGTGACGAGGTGAAGCGGCCTCTCTTTTCCTCCTCTCGGTCCTTCCTTCCCAGGGTTCAATGAGCGCTGTGTGGCCCCACCCCGTCTCTCTTCGGCGCTGTCTATCTCCTCAATGTAGGCTACTATTATCGGAGAAAGTGCGAGAGAGAAAGGAAAAAAATAATAACCTCCAAGAATTGGTTATTCCTCTCTTTCACCTTCCTCGATCAGCGACCAGGAGGGGAGCGGCCTTCGCGCTGGGAATGTGCTGCTACAACAACCCCGCGTCCTTTTTTTGTGAATGTATGCACATGTAGTCTTAAGCCTGTAGCCAATTTATCCACCTCGGATTTAACAGGAATATGTATCATGTTTGCACGAGTGTCTTCATGTGTAGACATATGTAGGCCGTATGCAGGCTAAAGAAACTGAGCCTGACAGCGGGGTTGCTTTTTCACCTGCAAGGAACGTGGATGCATTTCGAGGGATTTACACATCTTGGTCACGTTTCTTTTTTCCATTTTTCTCTCTCTCTTTAATGATTATCAACTTGAATGGATTAATCGGGGCCCAGCACGAGAATTTAAAAAAGAATAGGTGCGCAGTTTTGGAGGCTCGTTGGTGATGTGCGGGGCTGATAACACATTTCAGCAACAAAAGCTAGGGGTTGGGAGCGAAATAAGGCCCTTTGGAGGAGAAAACACTGCAAGGAACAGCCATCACAAATAAGGAGGACAATTCGGGGGGAACTGGTTCCTGTCAGGGTTGGAGGTGGTGGGGGACCAGTCGAAAAGACAACCGCAGTGAGTTTGGGACTGTTTAGGGTTGATTTGATGCAGCAAATGAAAAGGAGCCGGATGACGACGGAAGCAACCAGAGTATCACACATGTAGCTCGTTTGAGTGTAAATATTATTTTCAACTTCCTGTCCCTTTGCCCCCCCCCCTCCCCCCTCTACGACTGTGACGGAGATATCGAAGTATTGTACACCTATGGAAGTGTTTATCATGCTAGAAGACGTGGTAACCAGCCGCGCCACAGCACTGGCGAGGTTTTCGGACAGGCCGACTTCGGCTTCTTGTCACGGGCAGCAGTGAGACGCAAGACCCGGGCTTTTCGGAGATGCAAATAAGGCTGTTAAGTCTGCCTCCGTTTGAGGTGAAACACCGATTTTTGGTGTCCTAAGAGACGTTGTGGATTTCGGTTCTTTGCGAGACACAGTTGACGAGGGGTACGAGTTGGAAAATCTAAACTATACTGCATGTGAAGGAGGAAAAAAGCCCTAGCAGGATTCAGCAAACTGAGAAGGCGGCCTTGGTGTCGTCAGCAACAGTATCCTGCCCTTCTCTGACAGCAAAATACGCGTTATGGACACATAATTTCTACAGTGCTGCAAAACGCTTAGTTTTTGGAGCTGGCCAGGGACGTAAAATGGTGTGAATGAGGGTAACATTGCAACAGAAACCGCATGTCCAACAAGGAATCTAGACCAGTTTAGTTTATTTATTTTTCCTTATATACCCCCTCCACCTACACTACTTCTCCCCTCCACCACCTCCTCCTCCCCTTGACCCCCTTTTTTCTTTTTTTCTTGCGGGAAGATGGGTTGTTTGGGCAACAGTAAGACCGAAGACCAGAGAAATGAGGAGAAGGCACAAAGAGAAGCAAACAAAAAGATAGAGAAGCAGCTCCAAAAAGACAAACAGATATACAGAGCAACACACAGACTACTACTTTTAGGTGAGTTTATTTTTTAATTCTTTTTTAATTTATTTGATTTTTCTCATACGTACTTTCATACAGTCAAGTTTTAGTCTGCAAAGTTGAGACGCTGCTTCCTCCCTGCATAACCTTCTGGGATGTTGTTTTGGGAAACATTGTCAACAGTGTGACTTTGCTATTGCATAAGACTAAAAATGCAGCACTGCGCTGGGTATTCAGCAGGTTGCTGTCAAATTGACACCATCTACCACTACAAACGCCCAAACATCCTTTAGCAGAGCCTATATGTTGGTTTTTAATATATTCAGTGATGCAAAGGTAATGTATAAAGTGGGTACTCTAATGTCACTGGTCATTATAGAACAAAACAAGCACTGACTCAAATCAACCAGAGTTTCCTGTTAATTTAAAGATAACAAAAGTTTGATTCAACATGACCTTCTATATTTTGTAAAGCACACTGAATACTAAATTTGTGGTGGTTTTCGTCATGCCTGAACATTAAGCTAAGCTAACTCTTGTTTTACATTGCCTACCAGTTTGTGGATCTTTGGAGCCCAAACAGTGTGTGACTGTGTGACTGCAAGAAAAAAACAACACTTCAAAGAGAAATGAACGTGAATAATGCCCAACATGTGGTCATCTGTGTGAGAGAGTGATCTGGAGGTGGGCTCTGTCTTTTATTACATAAGAGACAAAGAGTGTTTTAACTTTCCCTGCCTTGCTGTCCTCTGTACCCTCCTTGTTTGTCCAATCGCAGGCTTAACGCTCCCAAAAAGTCTTGGTGTTCTTTGTAAAATTCATTATACCTGATTACAGAAACATTAGTGTGGGTGTGTAATGTATGACACACCTGTATTTATAGTGGGGAGGAAGTTGTGTTTACTTCAGGAAAGCAGAAGAACAGGACCCACATGAATTCCAAAACAAATATATCTGTTGTAAAGATAGCTTTAACTTAAAATATGCCAAGGCCATGGATCTGCCGGCTGTAATTTGGGATTTGTAATATTTTGGGGGGCATGTTTATATATTTATATGTTAAAACAGTGAGCTAAGCCAAATGTAGCATGAAAGGCTCACCCTCCATTGTAACCTTTTTCAGCTGAAAGTGTATTCAAGGCCATGTTGGTTTGTATACATTTTGGGAAAAAGATAGTACTTTTGTTTTTAATCTCAAAGAATCTCCGGGTGAAATCGACAATCAGGAACCAAAACATGAGAAATAGTTTAATACTTGTGGAGTCTTTGTGTTATGTGTCAGTAACACAGAAATAGTTGTCATCTGTTGGCAGACCTTTTGAGTACTCCATTGTAAAATAGGAGACAGTTATAAATAATATTTATATTTTGTAGATTGTTGCCATATAAAGTTTTAAACAATAGTGGATCGACTGCTAAAGATGAAGTGGAGAGTGAGCAGAATAAAAAAAAAAAACATGTTAGGGACAGGGAAGGTGTCCTACTGTGTGAAAGAGCTGCGAACACAGAGCTCACACATTGAACTTTGAGCTGCTCTCTTCTCATGCAGTTGTACACACTGCAGGTGTGGATCCAGAGCAACAGATGGAAGTTTGACTCTTACAGAAGATGCCTCACAGGCCATCTATGGACCTGTAGCATACAGCTGCAATGCCAGAAACACAAAATGACTTTAGTCCTTCTTTTTACTAATATCAGTTGTCGACAGCAGTGTATCACAGACATGAACAGTGATCACATTTTTCTCACAGGACATGAAGGCAACTTAATCGTTCTCTTAAGAAGCTCTGCCAGTAGCAAATGTTTTCTATTTGTTTGTCTGCTTGCAAGATTACAGATACAACTTTCTTTTCTGAAACTAATGATGTTTGAGGTTTAGTATGGACAATGGAAGAACCCTTGAAATGTGTCCACATCTAAACATGACTTCCTTATCCACACAGTGTTTTGTATACTGCTGTTTTCAAATATGTATGTATGTATGTATGTCAAATATGTGAATATTTCCATTTTAGAAATGCATACTAAATCTACAACTTACATGATAACTCTTCAGCTAGGCATAACTATATTTTCACCACACTATTGCGTTATAGTGAATTATCCAGACTTACAGTATGTAGAGCTGCCTTTAGGAGTTACAAAAAAGACTCAACTATTGGCCTTGGTAGAAGTATGCCCTCTGATTGTCCTGAAAACACCAAAGTTGTTGCATCAATGAAAGAATGGGACAACAACATGGGAGCCTTTTGCCTAATGGGGGTTTAAAGGCATGGTCCAAAGCTGGATGAAGGATGCTTATTTACACCTTTAAAAGTGTACCAGTTCTACACTTTAAAAAAAAAAGAATTGTGTAATGGTAAGTGATCAAGGAGCCTTTCCAGGAATAGATGCAATTAACAGTATCTCAAAGCATAAGAAACGTAGTGGTCGAAGCGTATCAAATGTGTCCATGTGCGTGTGATGACTCTCTTCGTATAAGCTCACTATTTTAAACAATTAAATTCACAACCCTTTCCTGTGTGGCGATCCATTTTTGACAGGAAGATTATGTTGCCAGCGATATGATGGAGTTCAGGACCGCGTGGGACTAATTGCTGCTGTAGTATTTTCAAATCACACAACCTCGAGTTAAGGAAATGTGATCTTTGCAATAAGTCTTGATGTTTAAAGGTCCAATATGGAACATATCTACTGAAGTAAAAAATAAAATGACCTTACTATATGATCAGACATTTAGAAAACATGCTATGTTCAAGTGCTGGCTTCTCTGACAACAATGCAGCAGCCAGTATGTCCTCCTCCTTAGTTGTGAAACAAGCAATAAAACTAGTTCAGATATAAGTGATTCTACCCGACCTCAAAAGCCTCAGCATTTCTTTCGAAAGAGCTCCACGAGCAGAAACGTGGTAAAACTAGGATAAATATTAGAGATGCTTTTGAAAAATGGAGAGAGGTTAGAACACAGAAAGGTTTACAGACTGAGGCAAAGCTGATTAAACGCAGAAACTTTGGTGGGACATGACAGTTTATCATCAACTCTAGGGAGGAGGGGGCGGGGGGCAGCTCCCTTCAATGTTTTGAATATGGACTGCAGTACCAATTTTAAACGCTAAGTGTCACAGTTGCATATTGCTCCTTTAATATCTGCAGTCTCAAAATTAGTGGGTTTAAGAATTTTAAGAAGCATTATTGACGTAGGCAATGGAAAAAACATCTGATGCAAGCTGAAATGTACTTATTAGGAACTGTGAAGAATAAGTTTTAAAGGGGACATACTATGAAAAATCTACTTTCACAGTGTTTTTGAACATGTATTTGGGTAACCTGAGTGTCTACCGACCCACAAAATGTGAATTTAACCCATCCAGTCCTTTGTTTGTGGTCTGCATAAGTCTTACAACACAGAGAAAAATGCTTCATTTTCAAATTTGCTCTTCTTGTGATGTCACAAGTTGAATTCTGGTAAAAAAAAAAAATCTCCCTGGAGGGGAGAGAGCGTCACAAACCTCCTCTGGTGCTTGAATCATGTTATATTTTGAACAAAGCACAGCACAGATGTTTCATTTAGACCACAGGGGACTGTTTGAAAAGGTAGAAAAGGGGTATAATATGTCCTCTTTAATGCTTTCACTTACTACTGCTTGTTATTTGTTAAAGCCTTTGACATTTGAGAACAAATGTGATATAGTGTTGTGATTTGAACATAGCGTTAGATATATCTAGCTTACCATAAAGCATGTAACATTCTCTAACTAGACTCATAACTTAGAGATAACCAGACAGTTGAGCACAAATTGTCCTCAGTAAATCAGAATTTAGCTTGACTGACTTCTGGGCTACTTCTGAACTATCACTGCTGAGTTTAAGATTCCTACACCTTGAAAACTATGTACACTATGTACTGCACGTTGACACCTTAATGTCTTAACCAGTTTCAGCTTTACATCAGTGGGTGTTTCATTAGAGAAGGATTGAATAACTCATTTTGTTTTATTTAAATTTTCTTTATTTTCTTGTTCTCTATCACTAAATAATTGTATTGGGTTTGAATCGTAAGACTTAAATTATTAAGAGGTTTGTGTTGTTAAAGTCCATGTTCATTTACATATATTGCATAGTATAGCCAAAAATGTGATTTATTTAGATTTTCATAAGGCACAGATCATTAAAAAAGCTGAGAGCTCGGCACACTTCCTACATTATTATGTGCCATCCCATCAATATACATTTCAGTTTATTCCTAGGAGTACCTCTTTAGTTTGGGAGAAGAGGTCAGGGTTCATAGTCCTACAGAGTTCTTTTTTTTTTTTCTTAGAGCAATTGACAAGTGCGTGCGCCTTGGAAATTTACAGAGAAACAAGGGAGTTATTTTGTTTGCTGTAAACACAACATCTTATTTGTTGCATGTTCACATTTGTTAAGGTGGCCAGGACTCCCTGGCCACAAATTGATTAGCCAAACACAAATTGATTAGCCAAAACGCTTTGCGAAAGAGAAAAATACAAACGCATGAATGGAAAATAAAAAAGGCCCTGACACGTATACAGACGCCACATGACGAGGGTTTGGGCTGTTGTTGATTCAACCCTTGGATTGTTAAGATCAAAACCAATAAAAGTAATGAGCACAGATCATGTTTAAATTTTATTTTATCGAAACGTTCATAGGCACACATCATGAAGTCTGTGAATGTAAGCCTGTGATTCTGGTCACTGTATCTAGTGAAATTATCCAGTTTATTATTTCAGTTGTAACCATGCAGTGTCCTTGATTCTTCTCTTAGTTTTCTAAATACAACATCATTTTTTTAAATTTGCTGTTTGTCAGTGTAAAGTTTCCTTTACACTAATACAAATACTATAAAGTGGCATTTCTGACTAATGTGAATGTTCTACTGTATCCTAATACTGTGTGTGTCTATGTGTGTGGTGTTTCACAGTCTCCTAATTTCTGTTTCTCTTTCTGTGTCACTCCCAGGAGCTGGCGAGTCAGGAAAGAGCACCATAGTGAAACAGATGAGAATCCTGCATGTCAACGGCTTCAATGCAGAGTAAGTATGATGGAGGGTTAGGGTTAGATGTAGCTGAAAATACGTTGTTCGGTCAAGGCTGCATCTGCTTTGTGCGCCAAACAATTATATTTCCAAGTTTTCAGGCTGCACCCAGAAACCAGAATCGAAGGCAGAATCTTTATCTCCTTAGAACCTTGCAGAGGACCAGAAACTTAGTTATGCTCATCAAATTGTCACATCTGTAATTGACAACTCAATGTAGGTCCACTAAAGTCTGGCCATCAATGTTACACCACTGCTGGTTCTGTGAGGCCTGGGTTCACAGTCACTTTGTCTACATGCACAGTTAAGTCGAGCAACAGTTACAGCTCGATGAGACCATTTAATTTGATTGGACTACTGTCCCCAGTATATGTACAAGCACCTGGGAAGAATCCATTTATTTAAGGAATTACCGTATGTTAGACTCTGCTATGATAGGTGGCGGTATACCCCCTTTCAGCAAGTTGCCATTAGACTTTCTTCCAGTTGACCATGCTAAACGAGTTAGCAAGCGCCAGACTGGTTGTCTACTGCAGTGTTTCTCGAATGGGGGTACGCGTACCCCTAGGGGTACGTGGGAGTACTGCAGGGGGTACGTGACAAATGTCATACAAAAAAAAGTTGCATCACAGCAAACTAGATATAACGATCTTAGATTGTGAAGGATTTAAACGTGTTGATAATCTGCAAATACAGGGATGTCGTAGAACGGAGCTAATGTGTTCATTTTATGATGCAGTTTTTAAAGTTATTAACAAGCCTCTCCACTCGAAGCTCACCTGTTGTAATAACTGAAACGAGAATGAAACAGAGGGAGGCGATAATATCAGCGAGGTCTGGACCTCAGTTGTTAAAAAAAATGTTTTTGAACAGTCACCTACAAACATTTATTTCCATGCATTAGTATCTATGCATGCTGCTTGAAGTGATGTCAGTCAGCACCTCTTTCTCATCTCGTTCAGTGTGCAGCAGGCAGGTGAGAGTGAGTAACCATGGTGACTGTCTGTCCGTCAAACAACGATGGCCCGCCCCGCCGTGAATAAAACTCTTAAAGGGGTCATATTATACTTTTTCTGGTTTTATATGCTCTTTAGTGTGTTTTCCAAGTGTCCTGTGCATGTTTAGGCACATCTATGTGCAAAAATTCAAAGTCCGCGGAAATGCGGCTTCTCCTATGTCCTCCTGTTAGCTGCAGCATTAGCTGCATGTAACGCTCCGTTCCAGCCCCCCTCGAAAAAAATTGCCAGTGTGACATCTTGTCAGTGTGAGATCACTGATCTAAGCCCATTGGCTCGTTTGGCAAGCCCTGCAGCTCATGTTGCACGTCCGTTAACTTCTGTAGCACGCCCACGATATGCCGTAGCCTGCGGTAGCACAGTAGTGCGAAGGTGCTAATGTTTTTGCTCCCCTCGGAGCCAAAGTGGCTGCATTCCCAATATGATAAAAGGGGCGGGACATTTCCGAGAACTGTGCTGAGCGACTGACCAATTACGGCAGAGCTGACAGGCCGACCAGTCAGATCAGACTTGGCATACGTGGGGACTCTGAACATGGGCACTTCAGAGCCTTAGAGAGAGAGTCTGAAGCGAGCCGGTGTGTACAGTACATAGATTAAATATACAAACCCCAAAAAGGGCATAATATGAGCTCTTTAATTCAGTAAAACTTACTTTGACCATGTGTCACACAATAATCACATTTTGGATTATGTTTGAAGTCTACATGTTTTTAAATGAATGCATCACTGTATAAAAAGGTACCTGATGAACCTTAAAATAGATTTAAAGACACCAAAGAGGACACAATACTAAATCATTAATTTAAAGTGGTGCATAAAAGCCTACAATTGTACATACAAATTTATCAGAATGCAGGGGAAGACATTTCTGGTGTAAAAAATGGTAAAATAAATAAACTAAACTTCTAAGCACATTATTTGTGCAATTAAAAACATTATACAGGGAAATAAGTTTGGTTAAACTGGTTGGTAACTTGCAAAAAATTTTATTCAATGGAAAAAAATTGTGATCGTGATATGATATTTTTTTCATATCGCCCACCACTAATACATTTTTATGGGATTAACCGCCACGTATTCTGTTCCTCCCAAAGCACTGTTTGTCTTTTGCAGGGTGACATAAGCCAACAGCTTTGTTCTTTTCCCAAATGATTTCCTGAAAAATGTCTTTGGCCGGATAGCGGGGTACTTGGCTGAAAATAATTCTGAAAGGGGGTACACAAGCCCAAAAAGTTTGAGAACCCCTGGTCTACCAAACAGTGAAAATATGCACATCTTTACAGCTCTGTACATTTCATATTGTACAGATATTCAAGGGGCAGATGCTGACATGACTTTTGCTATGCTACGTATTTATACTGTTCGACTTCTGGATCTGGGATTTTCTAACTGCATGTCAATTTACCTTCAAAGATAGCCAATCTGAGTTATTGTACAGGTCACAGTGATGAGTGAAGGGTCTACAACCAGTCAAAAATCTCATCGCACAGTTATACACGGTGTCCAATGACTGTAAACATTTGGCTGAGGCGGCCATGTACAGTACATATCCATAATCCAACAAAGGAAGAAAGGTTGATGAAACAATAAGTTTCCTTGCTCTGAGGGAAAAGCAGGATTTATTTCTGTAATAAAATCCCAACTTCACCTTAAGTTTAGAGGCCAAATTGGCATTATGTGATTTAAAAGACAGATCACACTCAAGAATATATCCCAAGTACTTGTAGCTTTTGACAAGCTCGATTTCCTTTCCTTGAGAAGTTAAAATCAGTGGGACATTTGTTGTTTCTCCTCTTAAATGTGAAAACAACATGAGTTTTGAAAATGGTACACAAGGCCTCTTTTTATCTTTCATATACATCTCAGTTGCTCACAAAGAAAAAGAGAAGATTTGGCAAAGATCTGACTGATGCACTTTTTATCTTCTGCTTGTAACTTACAGTAAAAAAATAGATGCCAGTTTGCTTGAAAATTAATGCTATCTTACCTCCATTGGAACTATGTTGAATTCTGTTATGAATCCATTTATTAGTTTTATCTTGTCACAATAACAAGGACATTAGACACACTGGTATTTCATCTGGAAGGTATTCCATCCAGGTGGATAAAGAAAAAATCTGGCATTTTTCATTAGCATTCTCATCTTGTTTCCTGGAGCAGCGTCACAGGGACTGCTCGGACTGGATCCAGCTGACAGTTAGGAAAGCCTTTCAGCTGGTCGCCAGCTAGCTCAAAGCTGCTGTTGGCTGTATCTATTTGTCAGGTTGGTTCCAGTTTATTCATTTAAATAGCACTAAATTCAGGATAAATTAAGTTATTGTAGAAAAAACATTTAGAAACTTGAAAAGAAAAAACATACTTTTGCCCCACCCCAAATCTCAGCAGGGGAAAATTCTGCACCATATTATCTTAGTTTTTGGCTATCCAGATAGCTCATGTAAGGGCGCTAAAGTAAAGAATATATAAAAGCCAAGTTTTATTACATAATTTACACCAAAAGAGAGCATATATTTAATTTAATACCGAGGGTCTTCCAGCTGTTCCCTACTGCACAGAGTGTGGTTCCAAATTTGCAGGGATATTTTGGCTTCGTCTTTGTTCAACAGGAAGAGGCTGAGGCACGTTGTCCATTTGTGTATATCTGCAGTCTGTGACCACAGCAAATAACTTCATACAACTGAACTGTATGTTTTGGATCCTTTGGATCCCCATTAGCTTCAGCACAGCGAGAGGCTAGAGAGAAGCGTGTGTTTATCTATGTGTTTTTGTTAGGTGTCTGTGGAGGGCTTGTACAAGTACAGCTGGGGTAGTGGCTCAGTGGTAGAGTCAGTCGTCTCACAACTGGAAGGATGGGGTTCGATCCCCAGCTGCTGAAGCCACAAGTCGAAGTGTCCTTTGGCAAGACACTAAACCACAATTTGCTCCCAAGTGGCATAGCCAGTGGTGTGTGAATATGTATGAATGGGATTAATCAATACTGATGGACTCTTTACATATCAGCCATCAGTGTGTGAATGTTGTGTGAATGTGACATGTAGTTATGTGTTTTGTTTGTATTGGTGTATTGCGCCTTGGGTTGTGGGGGCTCTGTTGGTATTGGTTGTATATCTTGCCTATTGGAGTGTTTGTATTTGGGGGAGGGTTCATGTCAATAGTGCTGTTGTGATGTTGGCCACATAACATGCTGGAACATTTGATTGTCTCTCAGCTAATGTGTCAGTATAATTCCATGTGGGATGGGTCTTGTAAATGCTCTGACATGAAAATCAAATATTCATTCATTCATTCATTGTAGTGTAAAAGGAAGCTTTAAGCAGTCTACAACAGTGGTTCTCAACTGGTTGATGCTTGGATTTTTTGGTTGGATTTTTTGTTTATCCAGCCCTTGTATGGCTCCTCTATTTCTGTGTGTAGTTAACTGGAGTACTAAGGGAAACAACACTCTGCTAACTTGCTCTATATGTGTACTTAAACTGTTAGATGTTGAACGTGGGGTTAAATGTTATCCCTTTAGTGTGTAAAAATAAAAACACCCTTGTTTTTAAAATTTCTGCTGAATCAATCCTTAAGGCCAGTGGCTCTAAGGCCTCCACATGATAAACCTAGAAACACGTCTTAAAAAGCCTGGATCCTGAGATAGAGCATACATTTACTGATTTTGGTCTCAAAGAATTCAATATGTCTGTGACGACACAGTCTGGGTGAATGGAATAAGTGTTGTGGTGGCCAAAAGGTCAGAGTAAGTTGCTTGTGACAAGAGTTCTGGTTCCAAAGGTTGGCCTGGTTTTCTAAAGGAAGGAATGAATGACTGACTAGGCTCTCTTTCTATTCTTCTCAACTAAGACTGAGTTGCCTTTGGGCTAGGACCCAAAGGGTCATCATGTGCTTACCATCTAACTAATAGTTAATTCACCTGAATACATGATTGGATGTCATCACTATAACCAGTTGTGTTATCATGCTTTCTTGTCTGCACCCCCTCTTTAATGACTGTCAGGATGAAAATGTAAACAAGGCCTAATCAACGTCCTTTCTAACTGTATAGTAGATATAGTCCAGAGTGATGAGAGGCTATAAAAAGATGGATGACTTTTTCACTGGAGGGAGCAGAGTCTCACCACAGAGTCTGTTTATCAAATATGAAAGAAGAATTAAAAAAAAAAAAAAAAAAATCACCCACAAGATTTTTTCACAACATGTTGCTGACAATCCGGCAGAGTTTATTACAAATTAGGCTGTTTGGAGTCTGAAGTGCCAGGAAGTTTTGGGTGGTCCAGGTGTTAATGTCCTGGATGCAGTTGAGCAGCAGTTGTCAAGACTGAGGGCTGTGGCTTTTTGAAGGCTATATATGTGATTATCTTCCTGCAGGGAAATGAGTTAATAGCTAAGTGAAAAACTCATGTTAAGAACTTGTCTAACACAACTGTGCATACTGGAAGTAAATTTGTGCTTCATATTTTTATTATTTAATTTTCATTTATATACAGTATATTGTGTTGCACATTTGTATGGTAAAGATAATTCAGACAATAGGTCTGATTAGTTATTCATTGATTTTGAAAACGATACGTGTTATCCATAGCTAGGCGCGTAGCTGACAAGACCCCGGCTCTGAGCCTGTCGTTAGATTGACTGAAAGTTAGGCTGAGGCAGGATTTCTAGCATGGCGGCGGCTGCCGATGAGCCTCCGGAAACCCCTGCTGTAACAGATGGCTAACGTCACTCAGGCTTCATCCATTAATATTTACAATCTATGATTCGCACCTACGGTGAAATTTAGAGTGACCAAACTTGCATGTTTTTTGGACTGTAAAAGTTGCAGCATGAGGTGGGAAAAATCAGATAAAGGAGGAATATACCAACTACATACAGAAAAGGCCTCAGCCAGTAGGCAGGTTTAAAACTGAGAACTTTGATGCTGTGAGTGACAGCGCTAACCACCACACCACCTGGCATTATCTACTGTTCCCTTGAAATTTCAGGCATGGGAAGAGGTAGCATTGATCACCTCTATGTCTTCTCTGATTATGAGCCTGTGAAGGAATGCTTCAGCCCTTTTTTGGGGGGGATAACCAAATGGTTAAATAGACTTTTTGGAATGTAAATGGCCCTGGTCTATAGAAATTAATATACAGTATATTCGCATGGATATAATTTAGTGCAGCCATGTCTCTTGTGAAAAGTTGAACATTGGCACAGGCCAAAGAGGCCCATCGTTCCCTTTGTCGATGTAGGTGAATGTTGTCAAATCAACTGTAAACACAAAGCTCTTTTAGCTGAACTGGCTTCTCCACTTGCCTTTGTTGTAATTTCAGTCTCAAAGAGTCCAAATGTCTACAGCTATCTTCACAGCAGACATAATTTATCCGCCACGCTGCCAATGAAGGTCTGTTTACAGTTCCTAGATTAAAAACAAACTCCATGTCATTGTAACATGGAGTGCCTTCTTTGTACTGCTAACTAAATCCTCTTTTTCTTTGAGGGCTGATTTTCTATGTCGGGTAAAAAAAAAAAAAGCCAAATGTTTAGTGTCTCCTTATCAATGTAAACAGTAAGGAGGTTTAAACTCAAAACATGCATCGGAATTCAGGCCGCTCATAGTGGTCCTCCACATAGCAAAAGTAGCTAGAGTAAGAAGAATGACATTGAAGATGGATGTACTCTTCTCTATCTTTTGTAGTGTTTTGTACTCTCGGGCTGCAAACACTCTTATGTCTGTATGAATGTAATGTCTTTACAGTAATCCCTAACATAATGTCACTGAGCCTGTGTGTCTGTTTCAGAGAGAAGAAGCAGAAAATTCAGGACATCAAGAATAACATTAAAGAAGCTATTGAGGTAAGTGGCTGTGATAGTGCCTCTTGTTAGTACACAAAACGCCAACGATTAGTCATATCCTTCAGTGGGTTTAATCAAGATCATACATATGAGCAGATAGTTAGTCCTGCTTTCCTATTAATGTTAGAATATCGTTGTGCTTGTCACACAACCTGAATCTGTTTGTTTTTTCATTGGTGTGCTTTTGACAGACCATAGTTACAGCTATGAGCACTCTGACACCACCAGTGCAGTTGGCGTGCCCAGCGAACAGGTATCGGATTGAATACATCCTCAACCTCATCGGCCAGAAGGACTTTGAGTTTCCCTCTGTGAGTAGTACATAACAAACAGTACAGAAACACACACACACACACACACACACACACACACACACACACACACACACACACACACACACACACACACACACACACACACACACACACACACACACACACACACCACCACCACTATCAGGAAAATGATTGTGACAGCTACAGACCCATGCGGCTGCAATTTTTTAATTGTTGGTAGAAATACTTTGTTCCTAAACTTGGAATTACTGCATTTAAAATCTGTTGCTTGTAGTTCTTAATGAATCGTAGGAACCGTACGAGATGTACTGTAGTGTTCCCTGTTTGATGTCGTTGTAAAGCTGGGGCTAACATAATACATTGGAAACAGGTACAGGTATCCTCTAACCTGTGTTTATTTCAGGGGATGATGGTAGGTCATTATCTCAAATCCCAGGTGATAGTCCCTTGACATGGGTAATCTCTGTGTGAGTTTAGTATTCTCCCTTGGATTTTCTCATTAACTAATTGTCAAAGCCAAGGGATTTAACCTCCGACTCTGGGGGATTTAATTGTTTATCCACAGACAGTTGTGGGGCCAGGCTTGATTCTCTTTTATTCACTTGCTTCTAGAAGGCCATAGAGACTTAAGAGCCAGCAACTGAACATTTTTTTCAGAGCAACGGCTGTGGCTCATTGGTTGAGGGGGTCATCTCGCCACCGGGAGGATGAGGGCTCAAATCCCCAGCTCATGAAGTCATATTCCAATGAGTTCTTGGGCAAGGCACTAAACCCCAATTTGCTCCTTCTGCTTCGTCAGCGGCAATTGAATGTGTATGAATGGGATTAGTTAATACTAATGACCAGTCTACATAGCAGCCTCTGCCATCAGTGTGTGAATGGGTAGGTGTGAGCGCTTTGTGTAATCAGAAGGCTAGAAAAGCGTAATACAAGCTCAAGTCCATTAAATCAGTGCTTGAACTCAAATTCTATGCAACAATAATTAAATTAAAAAAGGGGGGTTTGAATTGTTTTATTATGATTGTCTTAAAGGTTGTATATTCTGAAGATAGGCTTTCTCACCAGCTTCTATACGTCTTAAAATGCCCAAGTTGTCGAAGAAACCTTATGTTAATACCTTCCATGGTTTCTTGAGAACTTAGTATTTTGATTCGCCTGCCACTGTATAATGTATTCATTGGCATAAGGATCTAATTAGTATAACTGCTTGTGTTTATTATATTATGATGATTATGGAAGGACATTAGACGGCTCAAAGCGCCTCTTGTTTGTGTACATACAGCCATAAATGATGACCTTCAGCTAACAGCTGTGCTGCCAAACTAGCACACACACATCAACCCTGCAGAAGTGTCCTTGGGCAAGACACTTATTTCTACCAGCTCCAGTGGCTCTGTTTTATTTTGTGTGTGTGTGCGCTTTTAAAAGATGTTTTTTTTCCCTGGACATGCAACAAAACAAATGTTGAGGGATGAAGTTTGACTTTGTAATATGACTTGCGTTGTAACCAGGGTGCTCAAAGTTACCGTATTTTCCGCACTATAAGGCGCACCGGATTATAAGGCGCACCTTCAATGAATGGCCTATTTTAGAACTGTTTTCATATATAGGGCGCACCGGATTATAAGGCGCATAGAATAGAAGATACTGCAGTCAAACGTTTGACTGGGGTTGCGTTATGCATCCACTCCTCTTCTCCCAAACGTGGAGGGGAACTTTTCCCTGATTCAGTAAACACGTAGTAAAAGAAACAGTCTGATAACACTAAATCAAACGTTAGTGCATTCACAATATAGTAACTTTCGAAATTGTTCATTCATTAGTGCATTCACAATAACTCAACGTTGTTCAAACGTTAATGTGCATATTCACAATATCTCCCAGCCTTGTTCAGTTGTAAACACGTAAAAGAAACACAGTCTGATACCGCTAATTCAAACGTTAGTGCATAACTCAACATTGTTCAGTTACGTATAACACGTAAAGCTCACTTTTTCAGTTCATTCCCCGTCCACGAATCCCTCGAATTCTTCTTCTTCAGTGTCCGAATTGAACAGTTGGGCGAGTACGGCATCCAACATGCCCGGCTCCCTCTCGTCATTATCCGAGTCAGTGTCGCTGAGCGCCGTGTACAACCAGTATGGATCAACCAATTAACCAATTGATCCATATATAAGGCGCTCCGGATTATAAGGCGCACTGTCGTTTTTTGAGAAAATTAAAGGCTTTTAAGTGCGCCTTATAGTGCGGAAAATACGGTACTGTGATTTTACGCTCATGTTAAACTCCATCCTGCTTATGGGGATAGAACGTGTCATATCTCACATCTGAGGAGTTTTCCCTGTTGTCCATTTCAATCGTTTCATGGCTGTAATGTGAAGATATATTCACTTTGTAATAACGTATCCTGGGGGCGATTGGACAGCTGATTTAAAAAAAACTGATGCAGAGTTTTAACAGAGGGACATTAACAGAGAGAGCTTTGGTCAAAAGGATGACAAAAAAAACGTTCTTTCATCATTAAGCCTAAACTTTCTCAGTCGATTCAGCACCTCTAATGTTAGCAGTGCTTAAACTCCTTCCTAAATTAGAAATGACTTCCAATCTACGCTACGATTTAACTTACACATAGCTGGTACAACACATCAGTGCTGGACTGTAAGTCCAATAGAATTTTTGAAGATAGAGACTTCGGCGATGGAAAACACTCAACACGTATTTTTAGGAATTTTCTAAACATTTTTAGGCAAAAGGAAAGTGTCAATTAAATAATCACAGTATGTAAGGATAATCCTTAGTGGCTGTCCTCCATGAATGTGAGTTTTTATTAAAGGGGGGGGCAGCTGCTTTCCAATGAATTCCACTTAAACTGAGCAATTTGGAAGCAATTATGTGTATGGTTGTTGTTTGGCTTCACTTGTTTGGTTGGTGACTTGTTTATGACGAGCAGGGGAAAGGAATAGTTTTCGAGTTGGGAAACTGGATGGTGAAAGTATATTATGCCTTAGAGAACACAGAGAGAGGGTTGATACTAGGCATGTATGTGTGTTTTTTTTATTATGTCTGTGTCGACCCTAAAGGGTCCCTTTTGTTTACTGTGTCCCATACTTCTTCTTCGTTGAACTTAATTAATAGCTGGCTACACTGTGTTGTTGCTATGATGTCACACTATTTCGTAGCTGACTGCTATCTTCATCAGGCTTACTCTCCACCTTAACAAATAAAGGTATGGTTGGCTGTGGAAACGCAAGCAAGATCAGGGTTCACCATACCGAACTGAACCAAACTGTACAGAACCAAACCGGAGCGCTTGGTGGAAATGGGGCTTTTGACAGCAGTAGTGTTTATTTTTTTAGTTTACAGCTATGTGACATGCAGACTCTGCATGCACAGAGGTCCATGCATGCTCTGATTTTGTGAAGGGCTGCACTAATGTCACATCAGTCAGACTTTTCTTGTACATCGGCTATTAGTCATGGTCAACAAGAAACTGGAGAATTTTAGTTTCCATTAAGCATCAAAATATAGCAGCACGACCTGCTTCAGGTCATTTAGTTGAGATGGCACGTCCTGTGATGTGACTGTTGCACATATATCGGTGAAACAATATATTATGCAGTGGTGCTTAGAATATGCATCACAAGCTGTGGATGTGTGTTTCTTAACGTTTTTGTGCAAGTCACCAGCCTAGGTGTTTTTCCTGGATCATGGACTTTAAGGCAATTTTCCAACAACCATTCAAATGAAATGTTGAAGAGGTTAATCCGTGATGCATGGGAGTGAGTTTGTCCATAGTGCCTGGGTGTCTTTCTTTCCATCCACCTCTATTTACCTTTATAGACATGTACACAGGCATTGCCCAGGTAAAACTCACACTGCATGTGGTGTCAACAAGAGTGCTGAGCCTCTGGTGCCCTTAGAAACAACACATTGTGGATGGCTCACAACCCTGTTCTTCTTTCTGTGCTGTGCCATACCTGTCACATTTGGTGTAAGATGCACAGTGAATGATACTGACTTCTCCCTGCTTGTAGTAGCAATCCAATACGTTATTCAGCACACAAACTGTTGGACATTATTTAATCAAGCAAAGGCTGTCGAATAGTACACTTAAAAGATAACAGGTGCTCAATCGTACGTTGCCATGAGAGAGAACTTGCTTTTTGTTTCCCACTTTCAGCTTAAACAAGCTTTTGATTATTGCATCCCACACAAATATCTTTTCCAGAAGCAGCAATAATTAATTTGGTGACGTCAGAGTGTCTTCTGACATTAATGTGTTTTTTCTTTCCTCATTGCACCTCAGGAGTTTTACGACCATGCGAAGACACTGTGGCAGGACGAGGGGGTTAGGGCGTGCTACGAGAGATCCAACGAGTACCAGCTAATCGACTGTGCCCAATAGTAAGTAACCACCTGCCACTTCTGATATATGGTGACAAGGTCTTTCCACTGAGGTACCAGGTTTTTTACTTTACATGTACAATGATCACAATACAATCCAACCATAGCAGTGAGGTACTGACGAAAGGTTGTTTATTTTTCTGTTTGTCGGCTGAGTCGAGTTCTTTCTTTTCTGTAGTTGTTTTCTTTTTTTAATTGAGTTCACACTGATACTTACAAGTAAACCAAGGCCAGCATTATGGTGGTTCTGGATTCAGAATCAGAATCAGATTTATTGGCTTACACACACAAGGAATTTAACTTTGATGAACTGTGCTCTCGGTTTGTAAACAAGCCATTGACAAGACAAGAGTAGTGTGCTGTCGTTGTTTAGCGGACATCGTGTACGTCGCAGGCAATACATCCAACTTATTAAAGCACTTGAAAAGGCACCACGCGAATCTAAACATCACTGCAACTAAGAAAAAACAGACAGCCTTTTGCTAGTAATTCTGAACGGGCCAAAGCCATAACAAATGCCATTGAAGTTCTTATATCGACAGAGAGAACTATTAATAGTTCTGCGATTAAATTATACTGTCCATGTGATTAGGTTTATTATGTGCTCAAAGGGCATTCAAAAAAGTGTTGGCTTAATAATTTAAAAGTTGTCAGTGTAATTACAAATAAATATTTTTACATATAGGTTATATTAATTACTTAATTTCATTCTAAAATACTTTATTTCATTCATATCTTTTATTTATTGGAGACTCTTTTGGTTGAAGGATGCAGCATAAGTTTATTTTATGTTGTTTTTTTTACAATGTTTAATTTAAAATGTTATTAAAAAGTAACCTGAGCAGGTGTACAAGTCTGAACTGTAGATGCTGCACTTAGCCCAATGTGTAAAATGGAAATTCTAAATGTTCCTAATAAAGAAAAAAAAAAGTGTTGCATCAGGTCCCATTACTGTACTGAAGCTTCAAAACTTAGAACCGTACCGAACCAAAATTTTTGTTTACTGTTACACCCCTAGTAGATGGCAGTCAGCGCACATTCTGTTTTTAGAGGCTGGTTGGAGAACCAACACAGTTGCTTAACTGTGGATCTCTGTAAGTTGATATTAGCAAAATGGTTATTGTGTCAAACCCCATCCACAGAGAGACTTATATTGATTCTATTTAAGACTGGACTAAGTACTGTACTCCATGTTTTGGATATTTTCACTGCTTTATTTTGCAGTCAGTTAGACATTTTCTTCACTGCACAAGTAATTTGTGTAGTACAAGTAATGATCTGTGTTTAATTCTTATATGGTCAGCATCCTATTCTGGCTGATTGGCTGTTAGTCTCTTAAAGTTAGGAACAGTAAAGTAGTGACTGAGGTTTTCTTATTACCCACTGTAGTGACGTGTTGCTCTAATTGTTTACTGCCTAGGGATTGAAAGATGTGATCTATCAAACATTCACCTGTTCGGCATCTCATCATTGAATTATTGAGTTAATTGTTTTGATATTCAACTCACTCATGAGGCTGCTGTGATGAAAAAAGACTGCAGATTCCATCTTCAATGGATTGTATTAGTATACCCTAAAACATGGCAGATTATCCTTTAGCATAATAACTTGAATCTGTCCTGTATTTTATACAATCAAGTCTTGGAAGAATACGGCTCATATACATTTGGCTCTTGAGTAACATCTAGTGGCAGCGATATGATATCACAACAAGCTCTGTGCTCATTGGGTCCATTTTCATCAGTAAGTTCGACCTATTAAAAAAAGCTTTTTCTGTTATTTAAAAGAGGCAATCGACTGTTTTTACATTAATTTATATATTCAACAACTCAACATTTCTGAAATGAGGTCAGATACAAATCCATGCAAGTGTGGGTTTGTAAAGCCCTTTGATTTTCTGAACCCATATCTCTCTCCTCTACAAGACTTTTACTCTTTTAAACACCCTGACTCGTGCGTTTCTCAAACATTTACTCCCAACATATCTCCCAAAAAAACTTCTTATTTTCATAACGTTATATGATTCTTTCTTTTTTTTTGCACAATGGCAAATTAGTTTTGTTTTTTTTAACAGCCCAGAGTTATTTCAAAAGCAAAAGCAGGTAAAATAGATAAAAAGGAGGAATCATAGTTTTCCTGTCACAGTAGCATTTTGCAATTTTTGGGAGCAAATATGGCCGAGGCTGAGTCATCCCCAGATTACAGGAGGTTTAAAGGAGGGAGAGGGAATGAAGTTTGGGGAGGACATCTTTGCTGCTCAGCTGTCGATTGCAATCCCACAGCTCAACTGCTTCTTGTTAGCTCATATATTTAGCAAGAGTAAATAACTATTGTATCATCACTTTCTGTTGGTTTAGTGTTTAGATGTACTCAAAGTCAAAACCTTGCCCAGTATTTCTCCCCCAGTTAATTGAGATGGTACATTCCCAATCTTTTGCTGTGTCCATCGTCTCACTCACATCCAGCTCAAAAACACAACCAGCTCATCCTGCTTTACTTCCTTTTTTTCCCCCACCTCTATCTGTATCTCCTCTCTTTATTCTTTCTTAAGCTACTCAAGCCACTGTAGATTGGGAGCAGATAGACTATTAATAGCGCTTGTGGTTGGGTCTCCATGGTAACCATGCTGGAGGCCAGGGCGCTGGGGAGCTATTTCTGAAAACTGCTCAGTAATGTCAGACAGACGCCACTACGCTTTCATTCTCTCTCTTTCTCTGTCCTCTTCTCTCTCTTTTTGACTTCTCCTTTTACATATCCACTTTTGAATAAGCATGTTTCTTGTTTTTCTTTTGTTACTTTTTGCTCTAATGAAAGAACCATTGTTTGTCAGCCTGTAGCTTCCCCAGTTGTCCTCACCAGTATGATATTAAGTGCTAGAAAATTGGGACATTTTTTTATGTCTCTTCTTTTATGTTGTGGTGATCTCTTCAGGTTGTCAAAGGGTTTTCTTTTGCAATTTATGCTGATATCTGAGCTCAACTGTCTCCAGTAAAATGAACAGTGTTCGTTGGTGTCACATTTTTCTTCTACTTCTTTTTTTTCAGCTTTCTAGACAAGATTGACATCGTGAAGCAGAGTGATTACACTCCAACAGATCAGGTGGGTAAAAGCTGTGGCACCAAAAAGTCAATAGATCCAAACTACTCCTCATTATTAAAATAAGTTGACTTTTCAAAATGAGATATTTCAGGAGGAATGCATCTGTAAATGCGGCTTGTGTCAGATATTAATAAACAACCTTTCAGTGTTTTTACATGGCTAATGACCTTTACTCAAATTGAATAAAGCACACCTTTTTTAGTGGGGTGGGTAGTGTTTAGATGGAGTTTATATTTATGTAGAATTATCAAAGATGAATGGGTGGCAATTCAGCTCCAGATTTGCAGTGCAATTATTCAAATGTCCTTCTATACCGTATCTCTATGATCTCTTTTTATGACACTTTTGGTTGTCTACTCCAGGATCTGCTGCGATGCAGAGTACTGACTTCAGGAATCTTTGAGACAAGATTTCAAGTGGACAAAGTTAATTTTCAGTGAGTATAAATTTGAAGGTAGATGATGTGAAGTGTTATTTGACAAAGCTGACTGCTCTGACTTTTGTACAGTTTGTCCACATGATGGCAGTATTTCATCTGTTTACGTTCATGTCTCTTGTTTGATTCACACAGCATGTTCGATGTCGGCGGTCAAAGAGATGAACGCCGTAAATGGATTCAGTGCTTTAATGGTAGCTTTTTGGTTTATTTTCTGCTTGCACTTTATTCTCACACTCCACTACTTCTTTTTAAAATCTCGTCATTTATCTCTGTGTCTGTCACATCCTCAGATGTAACGGCCATCATCTTCGTGGTGGCCAGTAGCAGTTACAATATGGTGATCAGAGAGGACAATCAGACCAACCGTTTACAGGAGGCCCTAAATCTCTTTAAGAACATCTGGAACAACAGGTGAGGAAAGACCGACTGTGTATGGCTGATCATATGGAAAGTAAAGATGGTGGCACATGTTTCTTTTTTTTTTTAGAGTCTGATAATGATGATAAGGAACTATCAGGATATTCAAATTTAAAAATCCTATGTGAAAATCAGTTTCAGGGTTGTTGTTTTTTTGGCTTTTATGAATTCTCACCGAAAAAGAATATCAATCAAGACTGAGGCTGAGAATGTTTTTAGGAAAATGCTTTTTCTTTTGAATGATGGCATAACTTACAACAGTGCAACAAACTCAGCATAAAACAGATGGAGGGTAGATTTAGTTTTTACTGTACTTCTATTTGAGCAAATAAAATAAGCAGAATAGAAAACATCCGCAATCATTGGCATGCTGTCATTATAGCAGACGTAGTGTTTATTAGGACTGGGAAAGTAATAGAAAATTAATAGAAACATTCAGAACCTTTTACCGACGTCATCTTGCCCATGTCAGTTATTTTGAGGGCAGAGTCACGTGACGACACGTCAGCGACATGGAAGCAATGTTTGGACACATTTTGTCTTTAGGGAAGACGACGCCAAACAAACGGAAGTCAAATGTAAACACTGAGGAAAAACTGTTTGCAAGAGACAAAAGTTATTTATTTTCTACAGTTTTAGAGAAGTTCATGTATTTTTTTATTTTTATTTTTAAGATTTATTTTTGTGCTTTTAATGTAGAGATAGGACAGTGGATAGAGTTGGAAATCAGGGAGAGAGAGAGAGTAGGGCATGACATGCGGAAAAAGGAGCCAGAGGCTGGATTCGAACCTGGGCTGCCCACTAGGAAGATTACAGCCTCCATACATGGGGCGCACACTAACCACTGTGCCACCAGTGCCCCAGAGAAGTTAATTTCTACTTAAAAACAAAAATGTGTCGTTTTAATTTCAAGCGATGCTTTGATTTCGGTTTGAAATATTAAATAAATAACCACAGTTAATCAGATATGCACTCTTTCATTAGAAGACATATCTCTGCTTTTATAGTGGAGCATATTTACAGTAGAGACCTCGTCAGTGAATTGCGAGGGCAAAAAACAAATAAACCAAATAATCGTTATCGAGGTAAAATGTTCAGTTAATCGTGATATTGATCTGAGGTCATATCACCCAGCCCTAGTGTTTACTGAGTTCAGTGTAATGTTTTGTAGTACTACGAAATCCACAATATCAAAATGTACCTTGTCAAATATATTGCATTGTTTAAATTATCTAAAAGGTTTAAATGTCACAGTGAGTTGTAAATTAATGCCCATGTCATTTTGATCATTATAATTTTAGATAATTCTGAAAAGTATGGACACTTTTAATGCCATCTGCTGATAGAGCTGCCACTTATCTGTTCTCATTTGTTTGACCAACTCGTGGCAGTGATTTGATCTTGTGTCTATCTTCACTCATAGCGTTTCATGGCTCAGTGTTTGCTGTTGGTTCATAATATTTTGTTGTTTTCAGGTGGCTGCGGACTATTTCAGTCATCTTGTTCCTAAATAAACAGGACCTGCTGGCAGAGAAGGTGTTGGCAGGGAAGTCCAAAATCGAGGATTACTTTCCTGAATTTGCTCGCTACACCACACCTGACGATGGTGAGTAGTAGTACAACCCTATTATTCACATATTGACGGTTTTGACATACTTCTACTGTCTTTAATTTAGATAGAAAGATGTGAATGTAATCAGCTGGCCTTTTTTTAACTTGAATATAAACTTGATAAATAGTGTTTTATTTCAGAGAGTAATCAGAGGTCTTTTTTTAGCAGGGTGACAACAAGATCCACTAAACTGCTTAAAACAGATGTGGCAATTTTTCTCCTACTAAGCCGTAGGCTTCCTAAGCTTGTCAAATTCCTTTCTTTGTCTGTCTTAAAGTTTACCTAGCATGCAGAAACATCTTAGTGACATTTCTTTAGTCATGACTCACATAATGATGTATGCTTCCTTATCCAGGTTATTGTATGATCCATTCATATCAGACGTGAAAGATTGCATGTCATATGAGATTGTCTCTCTCTTTATCTTCCAGCGACCCCCGAGCCTGGAGAAGACCCACGTGTAACGAGGGCTAAGTACTTCATAAGAGATGAATTTCTGGTAAGGGTATCATTTTACACCGCAGGTCACACCTATCAATTCACACCATTCACACACTGACGGCAGAAATTTCTATATAAAGTGGAGCTGGGGATCAAACCCCCGACCTTTTGGTTGAGAGACGACCGACTCTTCCAACTGAGTCACAGCAGCCTCATTGATTGAAATTTGCACTCCTAGTATATTTTTAAGTTGATTCTAAAAAAGTTGACATGCTGTAAATGACAAGTCGAGAATTGCATATGGGGGCTGTGGGTCAGTGGTGGAGTCGGTGGCTCTCTACTGAAAGGTCTTGGGTTTGATCCCCAGCTCCTGCAGTCACATGCCAAGGTGTCCCTGGGCAAAACACTACTAAACCCCAAAAATACTGACCTTAAGTTTAATAAATGAAACAATATATGTGTGACATAAATGTACGTGTGACATACATTTATGGAGTGGCATGCTGCCACATTGTTGGTTTAAGTCATTTCATTGGATCTGGAAAATAAAGAGCAATATTACGCACACATCACAAAATGCATTTTCCTCTTTTTCTTTCTCCATCTACAGAGGATTAGCACAGCAAGTGGGGACGGGAGGCACTACTGTTACCCCCACTTCACCTGCGCTGTTGACACAGAAAACATCCGCAGAGTCTTCAATGACTGTCGAGACATAATTCAGCGGATGCACCTGCGGCAGTATGAGCTGTTGTGATGTCAGAAGGAAGGTGTTCGGCCAAATGAAACCCAAAACATCGGAATATCAAAAACCTAAACCCTGAGTCTTGGAACTCCCCCCTTCCACAGAAGTGTGTGAGCTCAATTGAAGGAACAGGGGCCAAACATACACACACACAAATACACACACACACACACACACACACACACACACACACACACACACACACACACAATACACATGCATACACACACACACACACACACATGCACACACACACAAATACACACACACACACACACACTAAACCCAGAACGTCCCTTGATGTAAACTCTTGAAGAAAAAGCTTCTAAGATGGAAGGGTTTGATGGGTTAAAACAAAGAGACTCTGATCTACATCATCAGCCATACTCTTCAGCTCCTCACCTCTTGACATCATATATCAACCCCAAAAATGTTACCGTTGCTGTTTATAAACCTGACGTGGCTCAGCCTGGACTGTTTTGGCAGCAGTAGAGATTTCCCTCTTGTTGAGGACATGATAAAACTGAGAGAGCTACTACTCAAGTGCCACTGTTGAATTACTGCATATTAAGAAAAAGAAAAACATGTTACAGATCAGCTGAACACTGTATCTCTCACTAGTACTCTGCTCAGGACTTGACTCAAAAAAAAAATCAAGATTGTAAATCAGTCTATCTTATCACATTCACACATCCATAAAACCAATCACAGGATCTGCTTGCACACGGAGACGTTTCAAACCGCTTTCCTGCGGACTCCAAAATCGGGACGTATCTCGAAACGTAATAATCTACCATCAAGTGGGCAGGTAGGTTGAACCTTTTCCAGGGGCAGCGCTTTGAGATTGAACGGACTGAGGGGAAGACTGCACAGCCAAGCCTGGAGTAGCAGTGTTACAATGGACTGAATGGACTAAGGGTGTGTTGTGATCTGTCTGACCACTCGGTGGGGGGGGGGGGGGAGGGATGGTTGTTGTTGTTGTTGTTGTTGTTAAAGGCAAACAGGACTGAGCCAACTCTGATGTGAATCTGTTGACATGATTGAAAGGAAGGGGGTCTATGACAGTCCCTAGACTTCTCAACAGAAGTGCTTGCCACCGGACTTTGCCTTGTTAGTAGCGGAGCAAAATTTGAGGTGGACCAATTGAGTTCAAACAAAAAAAAAGCCACCTTCAATGGGACTCAACTAACAGAGGGCATAAAGCGTCCAGCGACAGTACCATATAAGTTAAAGAGAACTCTCATCTTGTCATGATTGACCCCGTTTTACTGTCTTCACAGCTGTTTTTTGTCTGTGTAGACTGTGCCATTGTGCCATTGTGCCCTGTGCGCTCTCTCTTTATCGTTAACTCTTGCATCGTCTGTATGTCTCTCTTTATTCGTCCTTGACTGTTCCACTCACTCTGTCTTCACATTGCTCTTCCTCTCTTTTTCATTTCCTCCTTTGCTCCCCACTTCTCCCTCCCCACCACCACCTTCCCTTCCTTGCACCTTTTTCTCACTAGCAGTGCTCTTTCATTTGAGGAGAAAACTATAAGTATGATAATTACCCTGGAGTATAAAAATGAAGAAGACGACAACGACAAATGGGACACTAATTATTTTTTACACCATTCATTTTCTCTTCCCCTTCCCACCCTTTTGCTCCTTTGTACGTGTCTTTACTTTACTGCTGAACTATTATTCTTGTACAGACTGTAAAATGTATTATTTTGTACAACTTTATTGAAAAGAAACTTTTAGAAGATCCCTGTGCCTTGATCACGACTGTACGTGTGTAATGAGCTAAAGTGGGTGTCATTCTGCGCTGTATAGCTTGGCCAATCCTATCTCCCTTTCTCCAGAGCCACTTCCTTCTCTTTATTCTTTATCCATGTCTCTTTCTGTCTCTCACTGTCTCCCATCCATGGCCTCCTCTCTCTGTCTCTCTCTCTCTCACTCCCTCTCCTCGGGGCAGAGGACAACATCGTAGCCTTTGTAGTTCTACATCTCTCCCCTTTCCTTTCCATTCTCTCTCTATAATTTAAATGTCTATTTTTGAATCCATATACCCCAAAAAGATAACTATATGAAATGTATATGGGTTTTAAAAAAGTATTTTATTAGAATCAAATGAACCTTGACAAATTGTACACTTGATAGTGTGCGTATTGCTATAACTTAAATCCTTTCAACTGAAGTGGTGTTCAGATTTCTTTTGTTTTCTTGGGCCATCATGCTAAAGACATATTGAAGGGTTTTAGAGATGCAGGACATTGCTTGTTTCTACACATCTTATTCTTTGGTTAAAAAAGGCCAAAAATGTAAAGAAGGAAGAAGAAATCTCAGTTTATTTTCTGATGAACGAAGAGGAGGGGGTCCTCCTTCCTAGCCTTGCACAGCAGTGGCAGCCTGTATAGTATTAGTTGCTCTCTCATTTCAGTGCCCTAGTCTTCATTTAATGTGAACATCAAATATGGGTCTCTACTTTATGAACAGAAGCTCTGAGAAATAAAGTTGTTTTTTTGGTGCAGACAGCAAGAGGTCTGTCATTATGCATGTAAACGCATTCACGGATACAGGCTTCAATGCTTTCTACTTTCCCACAGGAGACACATTTTTGCTAAATCATTCCTTGATTTTCATCAGCAAGAAAGGTTGTAAGTCCATGCTAGAGGAAGAGGAGTTTCCTGTGCATGTATCAGCCATTTCCTCTAAAGATATGCGGTGCCTGTACTCACAGAGAGGACCTCAAAGATTTTTTGGTGTAGTTTCGGAGAGGAGACACTCACACACTGGAATTATAGGTTGAATGTAAAAAAAAAAAAAAAAAATCCCATCAGAGTATATTGTTCTGCAGTTGGCTGGTGAGTGAAAAGGTGGACTGAAAATTCAACCTTACTCGAGATAAAAAAAAAATTATTTTATACCTGTTTTGAATTTCTGCCTGTGTTGCCATGAACTCAGTCAGATACAAAAGCCTGAAAGGAATTGTTGAACCCAAAATGAAAATCTGGCAATTACTCACCAAGCCTTATTTCTGTTACTGATTGAGTCCTTCTTCCGCATGTCACATAGGCTGAATACCTACCTACAATTGAATTTGAATGCGCACCTGTACCTGTACAAACTTTACTGGCTGACTTTTATGAACTGATATCCAGAAAAATTACATAGCACGACTAGGTATCATTCAATTCAAAGTAGTACACCAGGCTCATTTTACCAAATCAAAACTTGCTAATATTTACCCTAAATTAGATGCTAGCTGCGACAGGTGTCATAAAACCCCTGCCAACCTAACCCACATGTTCTGGTCATGTCCTACTCTGGTGAACTTTTGGTCCATGATCCATGGGCGGTTCTAGGCAGGGGCCAACAGGGGCCAGTGCCCCTGTGACACTGAGCTTGGTCCCCCCTGTGGCCCCCCCTCATAACACATGCACAGTAGTTGACTAAACAACCGGACTCACAATCTAAGTATTAAATACTGTTACTGAAATAAATATAAATTATGGTATTTCATGTTGAGGTATTTAAAGATGTTCGTTATTATTTGGCATAATTTTTTATTTTTTTAAAGTGATCACCTTTGTTAATTTTTCACCTGAGTTTAATGTTCCCCTCTGATAAAACAACTGGCCCCAGTTTGGCCCCCTCAGTAAAAGTGGTCTAGAACCACCACTGCCATGATCTGCAGAGGCACTTGGTGTCAACCTCCAACCCAACCTGTGTATTTGTTACATTTTAAAAGAAAATAGGAAGTATATAGTCTAAAGTCCCGATCAGCGATCACACTTTGAGGTCACACTATTGAAAGCCTAAATTGTGGTATAGAAATGTATTCTTCCCATAGAACATCATGTGCTAAAGATGGTTGATATACGTAGATGTTAAAAGAATCTCTAACCTCAGGTGTTTACAACAAAAAAAAACAGAGGAGTGTACAAACATTTTTCAGGGTTAATAACTTGAAAATGTTGCAACTGATGTTTTTTTTAAAGCTGTTTTAGAATTACAAGGCAACAAAAGATTGGGTAGGCTGTGGAAAATGTTCACCCGGATCTCATACATTCTGTAGTAGAGCCTGTTACTGCTGTCATGAAGGTGAGTTGAAAAAGGTTGATTTCTGCTTAAGGTTAGTATTTTGCTCCAAGTACACAAGAGAAGACTGAAGTCATGTGCACAAGGAAATGGATGTATCCATTTGTGTAGGCCATAGACTGTAAATATTTCAGTGTAGGCCTATGATCCGTCCTGAAGTCTTTTTGAGCAGTGATACCATGCAATATGCTAGAAAGTAAACATACTTAGATTACTGTAATAAAATAGTAATTCATTATCTGCTTTTAGAAAGGACATGTGCAAAAAGCCTACGTTCAGTCAACTGATCAAACAATAAATAAAAACCTTATGGTCATAATATTTAGGATGTTTTTGGGTTGATGGGTTTCCAAATTACTAGTAGGGTAATGGTCCTTGTTCAAAGATTTGATGGCTTTCTGATCATTATCATCCATGTGTAATGTTAGCCGAACACCTGTGTTAGTTATTCTTAAAACCTTTTGCATGTATCCTATGTGTCAGTTATACATCCAAGATGAGATGTGTCTGTGTGACTCTGACGGTGGACACCTGAGCCCGCCCCTCACATGACGTTTCCCTCCTCCTCGCCTCCTTCCTTTCCGCCTCGTCCTCCGCTGCTAGCAGCAGAGTTAGCAGTAGCTTCTTTAGCCTTCAGCAGCTGTCGGTGGCAGTCAGTCAGCCGGCCTGTCAGTCCGAGTAGTGCTGCATTTATAATCGTCCTCCCCCTACTTCCCCTCCGCAGAAAAACCGTGGACGGCAGGTTCGTTTCCTCGGAAGCCAGCTACACCACCTTTCCGGGCTACCTGCAGGAAAATAACTTATTCTCTTCGTTAAGAAAGGAAGAAGCCCCGGGATATGGCAAGAACAGAACAAGTCCTGGTGCTAGAGCCACAACACGAACTGAAATTCAGAGGTAACGTTAAAGCAGAGGGCAGGGCCTAGAAACTGTTCCACTGTAATGTTTCCTGCTTCAACTATTTCATCTTTATACAAAATATACTTGTGTGTTTTTGTAATAGTAGCTTAAGGACGACTTATTTAACTTTACTCCACATTCTGTGTACGACGGCAGTGATGGTGACAGGTTATACGACAGTGTGCGACGATGCTAATTAGTAAGCTAGTAGCATTTAGCTAGATAAGCTAGCTGTCATTGCAGCGTCAGGGCAGGCCCGTACTCCAATTTCTTTAATTCACACATTCTGTTATATTCATTTGTCGTAAAACATTATTGTATAATATATGTACATTCTGCGTTTATGCCTTTTTTAAGTGTTGCTTAAACCCTACTGTAAATAAGTGACTATTCTAGCATTTTCTACGAATAGGGTATTATTTACAAGCCTCATTACTACGATTATTTCACAATATTATAAACTAGCAGATTTTATTAAGAGTTTTACCCTGTGTTTGTACTGTGAAACTCGAATTCCTCTTCAGCTTTTTCATTTCCAGAACTGTTTTTCAAATATAGACTGAGCTGGGGTGCCAGGTTTATTAGCTATATCCAGAGATAAATACCTTTCTGTTTGATTATTGATATAAAAATGTAATGGATTCAGTTACTAAACCAAGATTTTAAGTCATTTTGGAGCCATAAAACATGGTTAATCAGACATGAGTGAGACTGTCTGAAATTCACAAAAGCAACAAGCATTAGCACTTGTGTCACAAAAGTTGACTTGTTTATTAAGTAGTACGTTTTTACAGACAGACAATGAGTAATGTAGTAAAGCTAGCTCACATTGCTGCTCTTTTAAGTCATTGAACATTTAATTTAGGATTGTAATGGCAATGGCAGGCCCTGTGTTGTTACTCATAACATATTTTGCAAATTATTCCTGTCAGACACATCTTTTGTGTACAAACCTGTTTCAAAATGTATAATATCAACTAATTTTATTATTTACCAAGGATTCCAAGTAATGCTAATAAAATGACCCAAATATTCCAGTCCTCAAGCTATTATACACGTGTCACAAATTGACAAACACCTTTGAGTTACAACTTTAATGATGTTTCTCTTTGTCCTCCTCAGGTCCCTTTACAGATGTTGTCACGGCCACTCTGAAGCTCACCAACCCCACAGCGAGAAATGTGTGTTTCAAAGTCAAGACAACCGCGCCCCGCAGATACTGTGTGCGTCCAAACAGTGGCGTCATTGATGCTGGAACCTCCATCAATGTTTCTGGTCAGTAACCATTTTTTTTGCATCTACTAACAACATAACAGCTTGGTTGTAGTCAACCCATCATGTGTTTTACATACCTCATTCAGAGATGTTTAGGATATTTAACATGTTTATTTGAAAGTCTCTGTGGTTTGTTTTCAGACACTGAATCTAATTTGGGTCTAGGTATTTGATATCTAAGAAAAATTCACCACAGTGTTGATCTGATGGCCGAGCTGAAGAAAGCATTTTATAGATCAAATCACTCAGTAATGCAACTTGAATAACATTGGCAAATGTTGTAATCTGTTTAATTGCTAGCTGCAACAGAAGGAGAACACAATGTAGTAGCTAGCATATTAAATAATTGATGTAGCTCCAGAAATGCACGCTCAATGTCAAGCCAACATGTTTCCTGATGACGCACCAATATAAAGGGTTATAAATATTGTTGGTCAATCATTAGGAGACATGATTTTAAATCCGTGTCAGTGCTTGGTAACTTAAGCAGTGGTTCTCAACTTGTGGGACATGACACAAAGTGGGTCGCAGAGCCGTTTTTCAGTGGGTCACAATTGTGTGCCTCGAAAAAGAAATTGTGTCAAAAAGTCTATGTGGTGCTATTTAAACAGTTTAAATCTGTGGTCCAAACTGTACAAGTTTTCATTAAATATATTGGAAATTTGGGTGATGATTTCTCATGAAGGACTAGATGGTGGGTCCTGAGGCTAGACCAGTTGAGAACCACTGGCTTTGAGGATAATTGTTCTATCTTTTTCCAAACGGATAATTGAGGAATGAGGAAACAGGAACATTTATAAGTGTTAAAGAGTTTTCAAATTGAAGAAATAATTAATCCAAAAATCACATTAATCTTCACATAGTTTTGGATTAGTTCTGAAACAAAATGCATCTCTTTGCAAAGTTGCAATCCGATTTCTGTTTGTGGGAACACCTTAAAAAAAACATGTTCTGCATTTCCATAATGGAAATCAAGCTTAATCTCTAACATTCAAAACAACCTGGATAATGTAGTTTTTTGAGTGATGGTACTGTCACAACTAAGGACTTTGTTTCCTTCATTTCAATTCTAATTATATCCTTATTTGAGCTATTTATTCTGTTATTGTTTCTGTCCCCACAGTTATGCTACAGCCTTTTGACTACGACCCAAATGAAAAGAGTAAACATAAATTCATGGTTCAGTCCATGATCGCTCCGTACGACATGACTGATATGGAAGGAGTCGTAAGTACAAGAACATAACACGTTTTCATTTTATTCAGCTGAAGGGTAAATGTACTTATACCTTCAACTTTGTGTCTGTTGACCTGTTTTGTGTTTGTTTGTTTCCAACCATACTTTGGTTACATACTTTTGAACTTTACTCAGGCCTGCTCAGTAGGAGTGCAATGGATCACAAATCTCAAGGTTTCAGATAGGATAAGAGATTCAGTGTCACAGATCGGATCATTTTTGTAATTGGCACAAAGAAAAGACTATTTGAATATAACCTTTCTCCTCCCCACTTAACCATGACTGCAATTCTGCATTTTAACAGCACAACCATTCACAATGAATCTCCATGCATCTCATTTATGTAGGCTATTGTTTCCAAAATAAATACATAGCTGCAGTTCCAATAATAATACAAGCTGTCAGATAAACCTGATTTTGTTAAAAATTCTTTATAAAATCTGAGTACAAAAGTCTGCAGTGTAAAAAGCTGCATCATTTCAATGCCAGTATTTGTTACCCCCAAACTAAGTACATTAACATTACAAACGCAAAATAGAAATCGCTCTGTGAATAACAAATCTGCTTTAATCCACACACAGAAAAATCTAATTTGAGCTTTGACTGGGTAAACACTAAACAAATGCACACATTCAATTTAGCATGTGTGTGTGTGTCTCTATCTGTGCACAGGCTGTTGCACACCTGTTTTGTGAGGTAGATAACACAACAAACGCAGATTATGCTTTTCAGGACTATACCTTATATTGAATCACGATTAATCACATTCTATTTTGTCCTTTAAGGCACCCTGTAGTCACAATGGTGTAAAAGAACGACACTGCTGCATTTTGTTATGTCTCATTTCACTTGAAAAGAAATCTCAGACAGCTCAGCTTACATGTTTTCATTTACCTTTTTCCGTGGTGAAGTTAATGTCATAACCTTCGATCTACCAGAAGGTCCTTACTTTATTTCAGAATAAAAGCAGGGTTGAATTTGAACAGCATGTGAAGTACTCTCACCTTAAGACAGTACAAAAATTCAAAATAAAAGTTTCACAATTTTTTTTTTTTTTAATTTGAAATAATGGAATTTTAAACAAGCGATTAAAAATGTGATTAATCCCGACTAACTACTGAAATGCAGTCATTAATCATTTGACAGCCCTACTTATATTTAAATGATGGATAATCAACATTTACTGAACAGTTAGTGTATGAACATTGGCTGTATTTTCTTCTTCTCCTCTTTTTTTTTTCATGTCGATGCTCTCGTCCACAGTGGAAGGAGGCAAAGCCTGAAGAGCTGATGGATTCAAAGTTGAGATGTGCATTTGAGATGCCTCTAGAAAATGACAAAACTGTAAGTCTTCATCTTTGTTAATGGGCATTTGTTGTGTTACTGAAATAATAATTCATTTTTGATTTACAAATACATATTCCAGCACAACCATTCAGATCTATAAACTGGACAGAAAAATCATATTACATTTTTCCTTAGCGTTATTTCTTATTTCTTACTCCTAGTATTTTCTCATTGTCCTGCCCATGAGCAATGCATCACTGTACCACCCATCTCATGCTTTTTTTATTTCTGATTTATTTATTCTTCATCCAACTCCTTACCATGTCTCTGCATGTCTCCTTATCCCCTTCCTCTCCCTCAACTCTCAACCCTTCATCCTCGTCCACCCTCATTCTCTCTCCACAGCATGAGAATGAAAGCAACCAAACTGTGTATTCCTCTGCCTCCTCTGTTAAGACTGAGCACTCAGTGCTGCCCAAGTCAGCCAGTGCCTCACTGGATGATGGAGAGGTGAAAAAGATCATGGAGGAGTGCAAGCGGCTGCAGATGGAGGTCCAGAGGCTACGGGAAGAAAACAAACAGATCAGGGTAAGTTGAAGTAGACTGTGCACAGAAATACAGGACGGATCTTGTCGCTAATTGAGTCTAGTATGGAGCAGGGTGGATAGACAGGCATATATGTGTTGTATCTTCTGTTGGTTTTATTTTCTATGTGTATACAGTAGTTTTATCTGGCAAAGTTTGCATTTCTTCTCATTTTAATACATTTTTTGAAGGAGTTCCACACTCAGCTCTTTGACAGATGCAGAAGTCTCTGCATTTTTCTCCGCTTCTGAATTTTTATTTTACAAATTATTAACTATTTAGATAGTCAAAAATCATGACCCATCGCTAATATCAATCAGTCCTCCCAACTTAAGGTGAGGAAAAAGGTCTGAACTTGTATATACATTTATGTTGGGGGCAGAGGTTGTGTTAGACTCTCGCTGTTTGTCCTTTTGACAGAAAGGCTTGTAAAATTTCTGTCATGTGTTATTACCTGTCATTTTAATTTCAGTAATAATTTGATTTGTCTGCATGTGCCAAACCAAGGTACTTAATTACTGTGTTGTGCTTGTGTTAGCACATTTATGTTAGCATTAGCAAAGACCATTGTTGACTCATAGAGTATGTTAGTTTTAGCTCATGCAAGCATTCGCTCATAGTGTCACTTATCACAGTGCAAAGTGTGCTATGTGTCATTTGGTGGCATTGTAATTTTGCATGGAATTTCCCTGCATTTTAAGTCTTCCACCAGTGTCCTTACCTGTGAAAATGATGGACAGTCTACAGATTTTTCCATCAATTTTCAAAAAACTTGTGTCTAACATGGAGGATATTTGGTGAACAAGACCCCTTTAAGGGGGATGTATTACATTTGAATCAACTTCTCAATCCTCTCTGGTGGGCAAACTTTGTTGTAAGTACACTGTTTCTTCGATACTTTATTCACTGTATTTATAACTCTTTTTTTTTTTCCTTTATTGCAGGAAGACGACGGGCTGCGGAAGAGAAAGGTGACCTCAATGGCCACTCCTCACTCTTCTCCCACCATGGCAACCTCAACCATGAGGGACGAAGGTCTAAGCACCCGCCTCCTGGCACTCTGCGTGCTCTTTTTTGTCATTGGAGTCATTGTTGGCAAGTTGGCCCTGTAGAGACACAGTCAAACAAGAGCACAGTAACGGATGGACGGACGAATGGCCTGCTCCAGAGGATGTGTCCATGACGACAATGGGGATGTCTTGTTGGTTTATGTTGATCTCTCTTTTTTTTAACATTTAAGGCAATATTGTCATGGTTTGTCTGAATGGGGGAAAAAATCATGTTAAAAGGAAGGAAGGTGATCCCAAAAAAACCATCAGTGCAAGTGTTTTTGTCATGGGCCTTGCCTTTTTCTTTTTTCTTTGAAAAATCACCCCCTTTGATCTGTTCTTTCCGTCCATCCCATCTTCCTAAATGATCTTCCGCAACTTGCACAGGTAACAGCTAGTGATGAGTGAAAGTAGCTTCATGCTGGCTATTTGTCTTTCATTGATAGTTTATTGATTCTTTGGTCTTAAAACTTTCTCACTTACATTTTCAATAAGAAAGAACTAACACTCCTGATAATCGTGTGTGTGTGTGTGTGTGTGTGTGTGTGTGTGTGTGTGTGTGTGTGTGTGTGTGTGTGTGTGTGTGTGTGTGTGTGTGTGTGTGTGTGTGTGTGTGTGTGTGTGTGTGTGTGTGTGTGTGTGTGTGTGTGTGTGTGTGTGTGTGTGTGTGTGTGTGTGTGTGTGTGTGTGTGTGTGTGTGTGTGTGTGTACACGGTAATTAAATTTATCTGCAAAATTATAAATCAGTAAAAAGAAATATTATATTAAAAACAAGTGAATGCGGTACAGTGGACGAGATCAAAAAGAAAAGCAACATTTTCTTCAAACCATCATCCACTTTACACAGTGAATACTTTTAATTTGAAAGTATTATCGCAGGATGATACAGGCACTGGTTAAAATGTCTCATTATAAAGCAGAGGATTTATCATTCAAATTGTTCCCAGACATTTTCAATAGAGAACATTACTGAATGAAACCGTAGTTAATTTTGTTCATGGAGTATTGCATTTACATCCTCTAGTGTATTACAGCAGCTAATTGCTTGTTTTCTTACATTATTATGTACCCACAACCCTTCTGTTTTAATATTCAAATGCACTATATTCATATTTCCAATCTGCAGTCTGCATGAAATGACCGGGATTTATTATATTTTTTTTTCTGAGTGTTGCTGGTATATAAGCAAAAAAAAAAAAACTGTCTTATAAGGGACCATCTTTAGTCGGGTTTTTCAGTTTGTGTGTGTTTTGTTTCCTTTCCGTTCTCTTGTTTTTTCTTGCTCTGGTGGTTGTGGGATAACTGACACAACACAGTTTATTATCTCTACTATCACATGGCCATCTAAGGAGGTTGTTAGAAAAATAGAAACATATGTTTTTTTTCCATTGCCTGAGGGAACTAAGGGACAAGAGAGGTGGGAATGTAGGTGGCTGGAATGAAGACCGACCTGTGAATACACACTACATTTAAAAAAAAAAAAAAAAAAAAAAAAAAAGGCAACAGCGCTTCGACCACACATGCAAAGAATCAGTCACACAAAAATGTAATCACCTGGTAATTGGTTACTCTTTTGTATGTACATATTAATAAAAATACTTAAAAAAAATGGCAAAGTTATTAACATACTGTATTAAAGAAAGGAAATGATTGAACAATCATCATGGATCTTGTAGCGTCATAATAAATTAAAATACATAAACCCCCTTGCTGTCTGCTCTTTCAAAACTACCCTTTTATTCCTCATTCAACAATGCAGCCAATTGTGATGAGAATGTTTTTGTGTTGCTGCTCAAAATAATAATTCAATGAGGGGCAGAACCTTTCAGCCCATGCTGATATTTTGGGGGATGGGGTCACTTTAAAATATATAAAAATAATAAATTAACTTATACTAATAGATTAATGTCAATTTACTGTAATATCAGTTAAAAAGGGGAACAGGCAAAATATATGCTCTGGAAGCATTTTAATGTGTGGCAGTGCTGATGGCCAAACACTTAACTTTTATTATTTCAAACAGCTTCATGCTTTAAGTCAAGAAAACTAAATTGGACTTCCAGTAGGCTCCCCTAAAATGACTGTTTATTTGAGAGAGTTTAAATAATAAAACAAAGTAAAGGTTCTCTGACTGGAAAGTTCATCTACAATATGAGTATTTAGTTATTGCTCCATTTCGCCAGGAGATGGAGACACTTTCAACAAAAACGGCCCCCACTCATCGGGGCAACATGACGTCATTGGGCCTTATCCAGGAAGTAGAAAAACATCAACAATCCTTCCAGGTCCCAATCTGGGCGAAGTATCAGTGTAGCCTAGCAGCGTGCTAGCCAGGTGTGTGTTCTTGGTTTCTTAAGCATATTTGTTATATTTTTTAATAAGCTTGTTGTAGTATCCGAGATATGTCGTGGATAAGTAAGATATTGGGAGGAGGGGGAAAGGGGGGAAAGGGACCGAGCCCACAGGAGGCAATCCAGAAACTCCGAGAAACGGAAGAGATGCTAACGAAAAAACAGGAATTTCTTGAGAAAAAGATCGATCAGGAACTCCAAATTGCCAAGAAAAACGGCACGAAGAACAAAAGAGGTGAGATACCATGACACAAGTCATACAGTTTCTACTCTTTATCATCAAGTGCTCCGCTCAGTGATGGTACGTTAAACGTTTGAACGTTAGCTAAGTTGGCTAACTTTCCCAGCGTCTTTATCACGGACATGGTTTACACACAAAATAAGAGGTCTGATTATTGTTTATCTTTGTTTTGTTTCAGGAAATGGTGGCCTTGTCATCTTAGCATATGTCTAGTGATCATGCTCTGATCGATCACTGACCATTTAAACATTAAAGTACTCGACTGTGTTGACTGTAAAGCTCCAGTTAATGGTCTACAGATAGTCTGGCAGTACAGATATAGGTCCAGTGTTTTGGGACAAGGGTTCAGCATTGTACAACGACGTGATGTCATTGTCAGAAAGGTGGGCGTGGTTGCACCTTGGATTGAAACCTACAGTCCTCAGGTCAGGTGGTTTAAAGCTGCCTTTAAATGAATATTATAGCAAGTAATGCCAGAAAACAAACAATGATGGCAGCAACTGAAATCCCATATTCTAACACCAACAAAATGTTAAATACCTTATAAAGATACAAGTATGGTACAGGACAAGGTCTAATTGACCAGTTTGTCACCAAATGGCCAGTAGTCCTTGAGATTTACTTCAATAAAATAAATATTGACAGACCAACCACTATGTGTCATGTCAAAACAAGTGGGTTGAATAATATTATTGATACAATGACGAGATATAAATCCATATTGTCTGGTTCAACCTAACACTTTAGGTCATCCATAAAGTAAAGAATCAAAAGAGGTTGATGAAATAAAGTTTCAGACTTCAGGGGTATTACAGTGCATTATTAACAAAAAAAAATACTTGACTACTTTGTAAGCATGTCCGTCATCCTAATTATTTCTTCCTCCACAACAATGGTCATAATGAGTCAACTGAGCATGACACATACTGATAGTTTCACTGCAGCGGCTCTGTTTCAGTGGTTGTGGTCATGTGACTACTTCGGTTAATTAGTTCCTACTTTACATTTCAACCGCCGAGCACCAGTTTTAAAGGGGACGTATTATGAAAAATTCACTTTGACAGTGTTTTTGAACATTTATTTGGGTAACTTGAGTGTCTACTGTCCCACAACATGTGAAATAAACCCATCCAGTCCTTTGTTTGTGGTCTGTATAAGTCTTACGACACAGAGAAAAATGCTCCGTTTCTAATTTGCTCTCCTTGTGATGTCACAGTGGGATTCTGGTAAAACAATCCCCTCCCCTCCCCTGGTATCTCCCCATGGACTCCACCCCCAGCCTAGAACAAAACTTTTGCGCAGGTCTGAAATTTTTATTCTCGCTACAGAGGATTGATGTCTACTGGGAAAACTCGGGGGGGGGGGGGGTCATTACATTTAAAGAGACACACACACCAAAACGGAGTGTTCTGAGAGAGCTGGTTTATACAGGGTCACAAACCTCCTCTGGTGCTTGATTCATGTTATATTTTGACCAAAGGAGAATGTTTGAAAAGGTAGAAAAGGGGGATAATACGTTATCTTTGGACCCTCTGATGAAATCCTTGTTGATCAGATTCTAATTCCACATAGGTTGATCATTGTGGTTCCACAGAGCACCAGATGTTGTGCTGACTGCATCTGCTAATGCTCAACCACTTACTCAGGGTGTCCTTCCTTGTTGGGGATAAAAGTTCCCCAACACTAAGAGATTAATTCAATATCATAAAACTGCATACTCACAAAGCAGTCTATTTTTGTAACAATCTAATCCTGACTCTTTTTTTCTCTTTGCTGTCTCTCTCCTCAGCGGCTCTGCAGGCTTTAAAAAGAAAGAAGCGGTATGAGAAACAGCTCGCCCAGATTGACGGCACGCTGTCGACCATCGAGTTCCAGAGAGAAGCTCTGGAGAATGCCAACACAAACACCGAAGTGCTCAAGAACATGGGTTTCGCTGCCAAGGCTATGAAATCTGCCCACGAAAACATGTAAAATCTATCAACCATTCACTGATGAAGTTCTTTACAGTTCGAGTGATTGATCACCTTGATGCAATTTTAAAGATACTGTAGTGTTGTCTGATTGAACAGAAAGATTATCAGAAGTATGCTTTGCTCCTGCCAAAAACAGAACCTTTATTATCCAGCAATACCTCCCTGAATGAACCTGATCACATCCAGATTTTAACTGCATCAAATGACTAAAATAAATATATCAAGAACCCAACAGAAAAAAGGACGCACACTTATCCCCTTCTTAAATACGTAGAATTTATGTAATCAATGCACAACATATGCAGTTAAAAATGTGTTGTAAATGGTTCATGCCCTTATTTCTCAGTGTGTGTAGGTAAAAAATGCATGTATACTGTATATGTCAAAATGATTTATCACAACTAAATCTTCTTTTTCAGGGATATTGACAAGGTGGACGACCTGATGCAGGACATTACAGAGCAGCAGGAGCTAGCCCAGGAAATCTCTGATGCAATCTCTAAACCTGTCGGCTTTGGAGAAGAGTTTGATGAGGTGGGAGACAGCTTTGAGATTTTTGTTAGTTTTTTCATATGCAAGTTTTAGGGGAATCAGAATCAGCAATTGTCATTGCCTTGTAGGAAATTGTCAACTATTGTTTTTTTCTGTTTTTCAACATGCCGTATCGATGTTGGTTGACATAAAAAGCGTAAATTGAAGTTCATGATCATTCTTGATGCTGCCGAGCCTACTTCTAGGATCCGCCAGCATGAGCTCATTCAGTTAACCTCTACGCTTCTCGAGTCACTGCTCTGGTATTGAGGATTATGTATTTATTTATTAATTATATTACTCTCTGAAAAAACATCACCACTGTATATGTAATCAGCTATCCTGGAATAATGTGGTCAAGAGAATTGATTTTCTCTTTCTGAATTTCTACGCTAGCCAACACTAACTCCCAGAAAAACAAGGTAGAGATTAAAAACAAATTCAGCAGAACTGAAGGTGCTTTACACTGCATGTCAACATTCACACACACACACATTCATACACTAATCAGGTGCTGTGCAAGTCAAATAATCAGCTTTTCATTCACATACATTCATACACTTGTTGGTTATGCCTTGGTTAGCAATTTCAGACTCAGTATCCTTAGCCAATCCAATCATTAGCCTGCTTTACCTCTAAGCCACAGCCATCATACACTTAGTTTAAAAAGAAAAACAGTTTTATATATAATAGAGATATTCTTGGTGGGATCCTTATCTTTGTGGTTTCAGTGACGATGACTCAGGTTAATCCTTGTGTTTGTGTTTACTGCCGACTTTTCCAGGATGAGCTTCTGGCTGAGTTGGATGAGCTAGAACAGGAGGAGCTGGATAGAAACCTCCTGGAGATCGGGGGACCAGAGAACGTCCCTCTCCCAAATGTGCCTTCAACTTCATTACCTTCCAGACCTGGTGAGTGCCTTCTTAAAAATCCAAACAAGAACTGTCCAAGTTCACCAGCATTTACTAATATAAAAGACTGGGTCAAAATGTGAGGGAAATGATATACATGCACACTCTTTCTCAGCTGTTGTTGCCAGGTAAACAGTGGAGACTACAGGAAGTCAAAGTGCAGTTGTAGTTGTTTCACTTTATGGTGTTTGTGTGGATTGAACTGACAACATGCATTTTGGCTGCCAGTTATAGCCTCATCATTTGTACGGATTACAGATGCTTCTATTTGGAATTGAGAGGCTAATAACAACAAAGGCTAGTTATCTGTTTGTTGTTGCTGGTGATATTATTAGCAATTATATTCATCTAACAAATGTAAAATATTAGACGTATGAAAAGAGAAAAGGTTGTTGAGTGCATTTTTGTAAGGCAAACCCAAATTTATAGAAATAATTCACCACATGAATTTATTGTAAGCTTTTATGAGATATCCTAACTTTATTTTTGTTTAGGATGTAGACTTACTTAAAACACTTTCTTGTTCTTGGATTAGGAAACCCCCAAAGGATAACTGCAAATCGTCTGACTAACTAATTACTGGTTACCTGAGACTGTTGAGGTTGACAGTTTAGAAATGATAAGTCTTTTACCTCAAACTGTCTAGCAGCTCTGTCCTCCTCTCTTCTGTCCTCCTTCCTCTGCTGTTTTTGTGAACAGCCAATGTAGAGAAAATGAAATCCAAATCTGGTGTATGAGACGCACTTTTGATAGCTATTTATTCATCTAAAAAGTTGGCTTGTCCTATTTCCTGGTGCGACCAATATATTTTTTGATTTTTGATTTTGATATCCTTTATTAATCCTTGAGGGAAATTCAGTTTTACACTGTTATTTATAGGGACATGCTTCTCACACACACAGGCCTGAATCACATGCACAAACAGGACCTGTGGACATGCATTGGTTAGAGAGATGTCAGAGTGGGGCTGCTACAAGCTGCTAAGCAGAGAGCGCAACAGAGAAGTTGTGGGCTCAACTTTTTAACATCTTCACTGGGTCATAATCGTGCATTTAAAAGAAAACAGTGGTATATTGTTCCGTAATTAAACCTTGTGCTCTTTTGATTGAAAGAGTCTTAAAGTTAACGAGACCAGAGGAGGTGGGTAGCAAAACTCTCGGGCTATGAGTCTGTACTTCATAATTTTCACCATAGGCTGAAAGCTCAACTACCGTACTGCAGCTAGAAGGAGTGCAAACTCCACAAAGTGAAAACAGATGGTACTAAAAGAGCGACACAGCTGTACACAAACTGCATGTTGTACACTTCACTGAACATAATAGAAACTGTCACACAGGTAGACAATTTAAACCCTTTTTCTCTGTGGGGAACCCCCCCCCCCCCCAAAAAAAAAAAAAAGAAAACCAAAACAGACTGTGTCTTACACACATACAGAAAACTATTACACATTTTCAGGGCCAAGATTTCAATAATCAGAACAATAATTAAATTCTCTTACTTATCACAAAATAAGTCCATCTTTTGCTTTAAGCTCAGCTGTTGCAGTATACCTTTGTCTCTCTGGAGATTCCAGAGGATGTTGGTAAACAAGCTGAGATCAGCTAAACATGACAGTACAAATCCATTCATATGACTCACTGTGTGGATGTTTTTCTTCTGTTCACTTTCTATAGCCAAGAAAGAGGAGGATGAGGACGACATGGAGGACCTGCAGCGCTGGGCGATGGAAGCCATGTAAACACAGCATCTGCCTGATCATACCTGCATCAGAGAGAGGAAGAGAAAGAAGCAGCTTTGGAGAGAATGGACTGATTGGGTGTTGTTTATGAGTGTTTTTGCGTGTGTGAGGAGAGATGACCGTCAACTTTATGTAACACTACGAATAAGCAAAATGCTGTAGTCTTTTTTTTCCTTCTTTTTTTCCCCCTGACTGAACCCCTTCACAAACATGGCACCTCCTGGGTGCTCAGCAAACAAAGCTATGTCAAGGGCTTATTTATTGAAGCTCTATCACTGCACCTTGTCAAATTCACCTGATACATCTCTGTCCTCGATTTTACAATGCTAGCACTTTGTGGTCCTTGTTCTGGGTGGGGTTCTTTCAACAACCACAGAGTTTATATCAAAGTGTGATATTATCAGCACTGTGGTGCCGTACAGGCGTGGTTTTCAGCGAGGTTTTATAAGCTTGGTGAAGTTGTTATCATAACTGGATGACAGGGGAATTTTCATAGGAGCTTGATCCTCAAAGATTTGTTTCCAACTCACATATTTAGCTGTAATTGTTGTGTTGAACCTGCTGGAAGGTTTTCTTTTTCACAAAAATACCAATCCTTTGTGCTCTGTTTTTTTTTTTTTTTTGTTAATTGTTCTTGAAAATATGAGCACAGCTGAGCATGAGCTAAATGAAGAAGATGTGTGTTTGCCAGAGTCCAAACCCTTTTGTTTTGTTTCAGGCTGTGTGCTTTGCCCCGCCCCTCCCCCCCACCTTACCACATGTTGACATTTCTACAACATCACCCTCCCTGAAAGGCAGTGTCCTCCATGTTCCTGTGATTTAGTGTAAATATCCCAGATTTGTCTCTTTTAATATACTGTTCTGCTGTCACTAAAAGGTTCTCTTTTGTGTGTGTGTGTGTGTGTGTGCGTGCGTGTGTGCGCACGTGTGTGTGTGTGCGCGTGTGTGTGCGTGCGGCTGTGTGGCATGCAGCAGTGAGGATTCACAATACAGTTCAAAACGCACCGCTACATTTTGCATTTGTAAGTGAAATGTTAAACACTTCCATCCTGACTCTCGGTACGTCACATACCTAATTTTCTTTCTTTTTTTTCAAATAGTATAATGTTAAAAAAATAAATATAGTTGGACTACTATAGTTTGCGTTTCAAGAAATTAATTCATTTCATTTTTCAGAGTCATAATGTACAATTTTTACAGAAGAAAAAAGGCAGAAGAAAAGATTGGTGGACAAGCATGTTTGCAATTTCTATGTTTTATTTATCCCGATGAAAATATTATTTGCAAAATCATTAAAGGTTTTCAATTCTTGTCATTGTGTGATATGAGTATATGTAGTGTTACTTTTTAATGCAAGGTGTATTTCAGACTGTATGCTAACACAGAGGTTTCTAAACATTTCAGCTTGGGACCCCCAAAGTAACTGTGCCAGAGACTGGAGACCCCCTCTGTCCCTGTTTGAATTATTTATTGTATGAAAGGCTAAAAGCAGAACATAAGTAATCTTCATGCATAAACAGACTGAGTGGATGTACAAAATGTAATAAGCAGACACACAGGTGATGTATGTGTGTATTTTTTATTCACAGGGAGCAACAGACACATACATTGTTGCAGTTATGTGCAAACTTACATTTAAAGGATGTTTTTTATAGATATTGCTTTCATTTCAGCATAAATCTTAAATAACGACTATCGTATTTTAAACTTCACTCCTTTTTTTCATATATTCAGTAAAATATGCAATTTGAAATCATTTAAGAAAATGCATTTGGTTATGGAAGGCCTCTCGCGACCCCCTTCTCAGCGTCTCACAACTCCCTGGGGGGTCTCAACACCCACTTTGGGAACCACTATGCTAACACATTGCTCTGATATGGAATATAATCTTTTTGTACATCAAATACAAGGGAATGTATGGTTTTTGTCATCAATCAGGTACACAAAATTAAAAGATACTCAATTTATTGAAAATGATACAAGTAAATTGTAACAGGTGGAGATTGTGTTATAAGTATAATATGAGTAAAGAAGCGGAGAAGCTAGGCTTTCAGTATACTAGTAGGGAGTGTAAAAATTCACAAGAGTACTGCATATTCAGGGATGGTCAAGCAAAGGCTAGAAAACCACTGGGAAAATTCTTCAGATCTATAGGGATGGGGTTCAAGACCCACAAACTAGAAAATCAGGTGTTTCCTTTTACATTTCTTAACATGAAATTGTAAACCTCAAATGACTGTCTAGGGAGTTTTGGTATATAAAACAGAACTGATTGCTATAATATTAGCACTGCAGTAGGTAGTTGAACTCCAGTAGAGGAGGATAGTCATATGTTCAGATTCACCCTCAGTTTTAGAAGCCCTGAGAAGAAACAATTGGAGAGCATGGCCAGACCTTGTTGTAAAATTGTTGGTTCTGCTTGGGACAATCGGAACCAACTCGGATACTCTAATTGTAGAGTATCCGGTTATCCAAATGTTGGTTCTTCATTAAGGGAAATGTAAGAGCAGTGTGGCAAGAGACAGTGGGACAACGAAAACATAACTTTTCAGTACAAATAGCATGAAGTCAAACAATGTAATCTGGGCCAAGTCATGATCATGATAAATTCACAAGGGACTGAGCAAAGATACAGTCATGATGATGGACTATGCAGAGCCTGCAAACAGCAACATGGGTATTTATGGGTTGTTGCCATGGATACAAAGAGCAAAGACAAAAGCTTAAAACTGCTTTATTGTGGATAGGAATTCTGATTGTAATTAAATTCAGTTAGTTTCAAGAGGATTGCTCTTAAAAATGGAAATAGCTGAAGTGCTACCAATACAGGCCTATGAGAGGCAGTAATGTGCTGCAGGGCATCTAGACGGCCGAAAATCCGAAGGAAGAAGAAGAAGAATGACGTCAGGTTTTTGCGACTTCACGCGTGCGTACTGGGACTCGAACGCTGATGCAAGACATTTTCAGCGCAGCAGCAGTAGTGTGTGTGGGACTATTCAGGGAATAAAGAAGCCAGATTTTGGTAACTTTTAAGTCCGCAAACATGTCAGGAGACGAGGTGAGTGATTGCCAATAGTTGGATGTTTTGTCTTTGTTGATTTGTAGATGTTTTGGTTTAAATGAAGTGAATTAACGGAGGATATTGTTGGGGAGGACTTTGGGCCTCAGCTTCTCCTCTTCCTGTCCGCTCCAGCTCTCACATGGCTGCTGCCGGGCTAACAGCGGCCCGAGCAGCTGAAATGATAAACATCCACCATGTCGCTGTATCTTGCTCTCTCATATAGCGACGATAGTTCATACTCTCCACGAATAATCAATCCACCTCTTAAATGTAGAAGTCGAAATGAAGAGCTGAAACCAAGTGGTCATCATTAGCTTCCTGCTACATCCAGGCTGCGGTGCTAACGCTTTATGTTCAAGATCAGGAACAAAAAGATATCTTCTAGCTCTGTTCAGTGTACATAGACAACTGGCTTTACACAGAGATTCTTGATAAAACGACGAAGGTGGACATCATAAAATAAAAAACAAGTTTGATAATTATTTTTAAATGTTTGTTAGAACGTTAACGTTACAAAATGACGCTTATGAAAGTAGTTTCCTTGTAAATATCTCATGTTAGTTGTCATTAGTAGTTTTACCACCTGAGATAATACATGGATGGGTATTTAAAAGTTTACATTTGATATCTAAGATGTATTTAGTTTTCAGTTTCAAACCCCATACTACACATGGAAGCTGTCTCACCTTACAGGATACACATGAACATTCATTGATCTGCCTCTTTTCTGCACCTCTGGAGGGGTCTGTTGTTGGCCTTCAACTTCATCATTGTTGATGATAATTATATTGATATCTTAATGATACAGTGTATCTTGATGATATGAACACAGTGGCAAACCTTTTTATTTTATGATTAGAGTGGGTGATGGAAAGAAGAACGATACAAGACATAAAAAATGATCTCGTGATCCCATTTCAGAACATGTACCTGGACAACTTATCTTTTTTCTAAACATGGCATATGTTTTAGTGCCCGACTGATATGAGATTTTTGGGGCCGACATCGATATTAAAAAGAGAAAAATATCCGACACGACTATCAAACAACTTTTTTAATATTTATATAAAAGTCAAGATGGTCCCTGAACTGGGGAGTATCTGTGCATGTATAGTACATGCATCACTGCATGACACTGGAGTGATAATGCTTGTTATAATCCATACAGCACACTCTGCTGGTGAAAGAGAACTGCTAGTTGAAACAATGCTACTCCAATGAAATGCTGTTTGAGTGGTGACTAAATCGAATAATATCAGCACATTTATGTGATAAAATTAGCAGACACCGATAGTCACTGGATATGCTAATATCAGCAGTTATTATCGACTGGCCGATTAATTTATCAGGCTTTGATATTTGAATCTAAACTAAACAGATTCACCAGGGGAGGTGTAAGTTTCCATCGTCTGTTAAGTGATCACAGCGATGCATATTGTCCACAGTCTATAGATCTAAGGCAGGGATGGGCAACTTTGGTGACAGCAAGGGCCACATTCATTTAATTCTCACTGCCAGAGGGCCAAATTAAACGATTACAGTCAATTATGTCTCAAATTTAACTCAACATATGCAAGTGATCAAATATTATTATGGACATACTTCTGGCTTTCATGATTTCATGGCATATTTAGTTATGTTTTCTTCATGTTCCAAATTAATTGATGTGTAAAAATTTACCTGAGGGCCACATTGAGGGTTGATGGGGGCCGCATGTGGCCCCCGGGCTGCCAGTTGGAAAAACTGTTGGATTCTCATCCGACACATTGTTTCCCACACAAAGGGTAAAACAGAAGACCCATCATTTAATTTAGGTAGTTAACCCTTAAATCCTATCTTCTTTTCTCTCCCTCAGATGATTTTTGATCCCAACATGACTAAGAAGAAGAAGAAGAAGAAGAAGCCCTTCATGCTGGATGAGGAAGGAGGAGAGGGGGTGGGAGGAGAAGAGGCTAAAGAAGTGGAGATCAAGGAAGTAGAACCAGAGGCTGGAGAGGACAAGGAATTTGATCTGGATGAAGATGAAGGCAGGAAGAAAGGTAAAGAGGAAAATAGAGATGTACAGACTGTAAGCCTCATGATCAGTGTATATTCCTCTGCAGTGACGTGACACTGTACATGTAATTACCAGCATTGATTCAATTGGAGTAAAGCATTTTTTGTTTGTTTTTCATCTTAGAGCCATCTGATGATTTGAACGACTTAAACTTCTTCAACCAGAAGAAAAAGAAGAAGAAACCCAAGAAAGTATTTGATAATGATGTGGAGGAGGGGTTAAAGGTCAGTCACCTGTTGACTATATCATCCTTTGTCTGTCCGCTCCATTAACATCAGTTCTAACATCACATATAGTTTTTTCTTATCTTAACTTCATTCACATGGACTTTACTCATAATGTACTTGCTGAATTAAATTTCTCATCAGGAGCTGAAAATAGAAGGAGAGCAGTCAGAGGTGTTGGAGGAGGATAACCTGGACCTGATGCTTCCGACCAAAAAGAAGAAGCCAAAGAAAGTAGACTTTGAAGAAGGAGAGTTGCCGGAAAATGATGACGGTGAGTGTAAGAAACCCCAAATTGGATGTAGATGACCCAAGGAAGATGTATATATACTGAGCCATTTATATTGTTTGTTTCCAGCTCTGGAGGACGATGAGGGGAAAAACAACGATGGTATATCTTTCAGCTCCTCCACAGGACCAACCTGGGCAGGCTCAAAAAGAGACTACACTTATGATGAGGTAGGATGGTGGTCTCAACCACTTGCTCACACACGCACAAACAAGGCTCAGCTATAAACAGACTACACCTCTGCACCAGAAAGGAAGTCCTGTCTCTATCCAGGGAACTTTTGAACGTGAGCTTCTAAAAGACTTGAAGGATTTGTGTCACAAGGGGTTAACCCTAACCCAAGAGGGAAAATAAGTGGACTTATCTCAAATCTCAAACACAAGCACTATTTTTTTAGTTAATTTGAGCGGTTGTGTGCTATGTTTATGTTTTCACCCTCAGATCTGGGCACACAGACATACTACAAATATTTATCGGTTCACTGTCACTTACGCATACAGTAGATGTATAAATGTTGGCATATTTTTGATAAAACATTTCAGAGATAGTCGCTCCTATAACTTGAAAACATGTCTAAGAATCATCACAGTATTTAAAAATGTATTTCGTATCAACGGCATCCAGTGTTGTTTGTCCATCCAGCTGCAGATTCATATTTCAGCAATGGTTAAAAAAGTGTCTCAGGTTGAAGTGCCAGAAAACTGTCTTTATGACATTAATTAACATGGACAAAATGAAGTACGATGCTCAATGATAGGCGATAATACATTAGTTAGAACTTTTTAAAAATCATTGTATTAAATGTTTTTCACATTCTAAAGAACCCTTAATGTCCTTTTGATCTGGAGTACTCTCTCTCCTACCCTGTTTCATAGTCTTTTTTAAATGCAAAACTAAAAATGATTAAACCAAAGGAGAACTATATATATATATATATATATATATAAGTTCCTGGTGCATATTATGTGGTCAGTGTTAACTACAGCCACTCCTTGCACCATCTCTGTCTCAGCTCCTGAATCGAGTCTTCAACATCATGAGAGAGAAGAACCCCGACATGGTGGCTGGAGAGAAGAGGAAGTTTGTGATGAAGCCTCCTCAGGTGGTCCGAGTGGGAACCAAGAAAACCTCGTTCGTCAACTTCACAGACATCTGCAAACTGTGAGCCTCTTCTGCTATCTGCTCTTTGTACACACTGACCTCTCCCACTGTTACAGTCAATTCCAGAATACTTTGATACACATCTGAAAGGTCATATGCTAATGACTCTCCCCTACTGTCTGACATTGATAAAACCTTTGGGAGTGATGACCAACAACCAACAGTAGAGGACATCCACCTGAGATTTCCTTTTCTGTGTGATAATAATTTTTGTTGTGAAGAGAGAATTGATTTGAAGTTAAAAGACTTGCGGCCTGATCACACAGACACTGAGCTAGAAAACATCCCCAGCAAAACCATTGTCTTCCAATGGTACAGCGCGCTTGCTGGGTGCTCTTTTCTGCTGCTGTGCGACATGTTTTTGCCAGCTGGTTTTGGGCACGCATAAAAGTTAACACTTTTTCAACTTTTCAGTCACAGTGCTTGTCAATGTTAGTGGCTGTTCGATGCAGTGCAGTGGTCCGATGTTGGCCGTAGCAGCCAATCACATCAAGAAGGAGGCTTTACCTCTGTTTTTCATAACATTCCCCCCCCCTCTCAATTAGGAGCAAAGCAACAGTGAGAGATCCAAGTTTGCTCCCCCATTCAGTTGCTCTTATGCACACACAGCAACAGGCGCTCTCAGCTGATTTTTTTCCTCCATATGCGCTCGGGCGTTTTCGGAGCTGCTGTGCTTAGCACGATGTGTTGATATAGATTAATAAAATACAAGTTGTTGTCAGATAATTGCCAATACAATTTGTTCCACCTCTTGGTCTTGGGATGTGCTGTTCTCCTGCATATGGCCTGATACCCTCTGAAACACTAATGGACAATAGTGCTTGGCATCAAACAGAAACTGAACCAACTCAAAAGTCATAAATCATGTCACGTGCTTAACCTTTCATGTACTTTATCACAGGTTGCATCGTCAGCCTAAACATCTTCTTGCTTTCCTGTTGGCTGAGCTGGGAACAAGGTATGATTTTTTTATATTGACTATAATACGGTTCAGGAATATACCATCATTGGACTTTATGTCAAACTGAATGAGCTGTTTCAAAGTGAAAAAACATTGACTGTAAACGTATGTCTGTGTGCTGTTCTGAGAGTTTGTTCTTCTGATTTGTGCCTGTCTTCTGTTTACAGTGGTTCCATAGATGGAAATAACCAGCTGGTGATCAAAGGCAGATTTCAACAGAAACAGATAGAAAACGTGTTGAGAAGATATATCAGTGAGTAGCACTTTAACCCTTCATTTAAAGCACAACGAATACAAATGAACTTCAAATGAATGATTAGAATCTCTGCATCAACACTTTCCTGCTCTTTCATCATTTTCCAATCACATGCCTGTTTGACTTTTTAACTGTGAAATTTTAGTGTTTACATCAGCCCCCTTAACACAAACACAAAATAAATGAGTGGTCAAATTTCCCACATTACCAACTTAGTTCATGAAGGCTAATGTGATGTGATGCCCATACAGTTTTTTTCGATTGTAAATGCATGACGTTGTTTTGTAGATTACTAACACAAAATTGTGGCAAATAGACATTTCCTCAGCTAAGATTCTGTACTGATCAAAACAAACATCAGCAGAAAAAGATTTGGTGAAAGGACCAATCTTAGCTCAACGTCCTTCTGACCTAATTAGATACATATATTGAGTTACATTGTTGATCTAGGCAACATACTCAGTTAATGATTCCATTTTTCTATAGTAAGACAAAGCCTGAAGCTGTTGGGTACAGAAAAGGAATGGTGAATAAGAGAATAGTGAATTCTATCATGTACTGCAGTGCTAAAATCAGTCTTCTCCCCCTTTTCAGAGGAATATGTTACGTGTCACACCTGCCGCTCCCCAGAGACCATCCTGCAGAAGGACACTCGCCTCTATTTCCTGCAGTGTGAAACGTGCCACTCCCGCTGTTCTGTAGCCAGCATCAAGACTGGCTTCCAGGCTGTGACAAGCAAGAGGGCGCAGCTCCGCGCCAAAGCCAACTGAAGACCATCTACACTGGGCTCCATCCCCTCTCAGCCTCCCCTTTTTCCAATCAAAATTACCGAGGCCTGGGTTGGAAGGCACATTGAATTACTAAAGGACTCTCTAAATCGAACTGTGGGAGGGTTTGCCTGTTGTTCAGTTGTATCATGGCCTGACCAGGCACAGAGTGAGAGAGTATCTAAAGCTGACAGCTGGGGTTCAGGTACTGTTAACATATTATATGTACCACATACACTGTTGGATTCATTTCATTTGTTGTCGGGCAGATGAACCCTCCACCAACTAGGTTTTTTTTTTATTTTCTTGAATTCTTGTTTTTTGAAGAACACCTTGATTTAATATGGCTTGCAACCTAATTCATTCTAGTCATGAGTAAACTTCAGTTGCAGATTACATTTCTCCATGCAGCAAGGCAAAGTGTAGATAAGCAGGGCTAGGCAACTTTGAGGAGACCAGCAGGAGCAGGCTAGGTTTTGATATTGTCCAACAAAATGAATGCCAAAGCCACTCCCCCTAAACATAAATTTGTACTGCATATGAAGTCTTTCTTCCTAGAGCCTTATTAGCTTGACCATGTGGCAGACTGCTTATGCACAGGTGTATTCATTAAAACATTTTACTTACTGAGTACTGTTTAAGAGAATAAAGCCTTTTCCAGCTTTTAGCTAAGCTCATCTCCATTAACAGAGCTAAGTTGCATCTGGGTTTGTAGTTCTTAATTCCAAAATCCGAACTTACATACTGCCAGTCCAGTACTTGTCAGTGACAGGATCCAACAGGCCTCCTAGTTATGATTATTACTGAAGATGACAACAAAGTTTGATTACTATAACTTGGTAAAGGGGAGAGCATCTTCTCTCTTTCATAGAGAAGTGTGTGTGTTTTTGAGAGACTAACAGAAATGATAGTTTGTTTTTGAGTGCTGTTAGGGCAGTTGTTTTCTTCATACTTTATTACATTTCTGAAGTAAAGGCAAACAAATTTTAAAAAACTTGGAGACTTGATTAAGAGGTTGTGAAAATAAATTTAAGTCGGTAAGTCAAGAGCAGCAGGTTTCTGAAGCTTATGCAAGACCCCTTAAAAACAGATTCTGAGCAGAGAGCTACATTATATACAAGTCTGATAATTCAAAAAAAGATGTGACAGGAAGAGTTCCAGTTGAATTATACTCCATACCTCATATTGGTTCTGGTCTTGTTTGAAGAATGTGGATATGGTCTGGCTTATAGAATTTCAAACTGGTTTTTACAAAAATAAAATTCTACTCTCTCCATTCCTGGTCTCTGTTGATGCTTGTGCAAAAGAACTGATGAATCCATGGATCTAAATAAACTTTTAACATGGTAAATGTCTCTTAATATTCCGCTTTAAAATTATTTAAATGAAATTATATTTTTGCCATGTTGCTTTTTCTGAAGGCCAAAATATTAGATGTAAATAAACCTCTTTTATAGTCTTCATTTAAAACATTCATCGTATGTATTACTCTATTAGTCCCTCGGTCAATGGGCTATCTTACTCAGTTAATGACTGCATTGAACAAAAGGAAAACCCTACATATAACCTTCGGCTGTTGTACATGACGAACAGAAAATATTAACCCAATGCTCAATTAGGTCCATTCGAGATTCGCCGCTGTGACATCTTTATTATACGAAATACACAATTATTTTAATCTTGTATAATCAAAAAGATAACAATTGCATTTCATTAAAGTAGAATAACGGTGTTATGCAGAGAAATGCGTGCACCTGGCAGTACAATTCAATATATGGCAGACGGATTTCTACACTTCAGAGTTTTGCATCCCCCCTAAAATACTTTGCTGCCATATTTTGCATTCACCCTGTAAATTTCCTCTACAGAATTTACAAGCTATGCTCCAGACACTTAAGAGTCAAACACTGTTAGCAGGTCATATTGAAATGCGTCTTCTGCCGAGTCTACAGCACAATAAGGACAATAAACGTATATGAAGTATTAACTTCAGCTACTTTGTCATTATATATCTACGGAAGCGTATTGATATCTGCCCCGAGAAATAACATTTATAAATATTTTACACACATCATGCGAGGTGCATGCAACACCCGGAAGTCTCCTACCATGTTTCGCTGTGATTGGCCTATTCTGCAACACCACTTAAGGCTTGTTGGCGATCGATGCAGCAGAGTGAACAGCAACAGCAGAGGACAGCCTCTTCGAAGCCGTGGTGTAGAAGAGTCGAGAGCCATGCCCCGTGTTTATATTGGACGTCTGAGCTATCATGTCCGTGAAAAGGACATACAGCGTTTTTTTAGTGGATATGGAAAGCTCATGGAAATAGATCTAAAAAATGGGTGAGTGTTTTAGGTTGGAAATGTAAACGCGGACTACTCAAGCCGTCCTAGCTGACAGGGATATTGACGGTTACAGCAATGGCACTTGGACATTTAAAGTTTTAAGCAAATGTGTTTCTACACACTCTAATAGACTCGCAAAGTTAACCCTGTGAGTTGTTCTGTTATATTAGCACACATAGTATCTTGTTTTTCTATTTTACAACTTCTCATGTTGTGCGTGTGGCCCACGTCGCATGGCCAACATGGCGTCTTTGTGTTTGCTAAAGCTAGCGGGCCGGGCTAACGATAACCAGCTAGTTCTCCGTGAAAGAACACTTTGTGTCGTGCAATCGGGACAGAAACGTCTTGAGTTGGTTGTTTGATGTAATACATTGTCTCTCACTTTCAGATATGGATTCGTGGAGTTCGAGGATAACCGGGATGCCGACGATGCCGTGTACGAGCTGAACGGGAAGGATCTGTGCGGGGAGCGGGTGATCGTGGAACATGCTCGGGGGCCACGGCGAGATCGAGATGGCCACAGTGGGGGTTACGGGGGTGGTGGGCGCAGTAAGTTCAGTCCATTTCTAGATGCACCCTCTCTCCCTTCCCCAAGGGGTGAGGTGTCGACTGCACATAGAGCAGTTTGTTGTTTCATGTCGGCGCATATTGACCTAATACATTTATTATTGTTTTACGGTACACTTTAAAAGTTACATGCAACAGTCTTAAATCCCATACTGATCGTTAACATTGCCACCTACTTTACTACAACCCAGATGCATGCAGACTCTTTCCTATTTTAAATGCAGTGGTTTTTAAACGTGCCCCATGGAGGAGCTCCTATGAAACCAGGACAAATCTAAATTATTCTTGTTTTTGAAATCCAGTTTTACATTTTGTCTTGTGTGTGATCTTACTTTAAAAACAGTTCATAGTTTGACCATCATGGGTTGCTGACCTGCAGTTTGTTGCTCCTCCTTACTTGATCATGGACGGGCATGATTGGCCATTGGTTCAATACAGGGAAGGAACAGCAGTCTGCAAGCCACAGCCCTCGGAAAGCAAAACCCCAGTGTGTATGCTGGCATTAGCAACTAAAACATGAAGGAGGCCGGGCTTTCTTTCCAGGGATTGCAGCATAGTTCTCATGGGCGATAATCATAAACTTGGTGAGCCAAGTCATATGGTGGGAAATCTCTAATATGTTGTTTGCACCAGAGAAGAAAGCTTACAACACATCATCCACCACAAACCTAGCTAGTGAAGTATAAGCTCATAACTAGGACCAGACTTAGGTTTTTATGTGAAATGTGTATTGTTAACATTGGTATATATTTTCATATTCCATATTAACAAAAGTCCTTGATGTTTCAATTTGAAAGAGTCCAGTTGCGGGCTGAGGCTGAGAGTCCATTGAGGCTAAAGATGACTGGCTAAGATGACTGCCTGTCCCGTTTGGCCTTGGCTTTCACCTTACAATGTGTGTGTGACCTTTACCCCCCTTGATCCTTGGCTGACCTAACCGGAAGCCATGATGACTTCAGCCTTTTGCCAATAGACCAGGGGCGATGGTGAGGATTGCCATTGGTTTCTATGTTGACAGCAAACATAAGTGGACCGCTCTAGTAAAGAGCTTGCAATCAAAGAAATGTTGTAAGTGAGAAAAGTTGGGAAAAAAACATTTTGGACTGAACTCCTGTCAGAAACCAATTCCTTAAGATTAGTGTATGTATCTCTTTACATCGTTCATTCTTGATTTCATCCAACAATATTCTTGACCGCAACCTATGTGGATATCCCCCTTTTGTTTGTGTTACAGGGTTCAGAGGTCATGAAAGAACATCACTGTCCATTTGTTTATGCAGCTAAAGAATCACAGTGTAATGTGCTGGAGTAAGAGGGCTTTGTATCGCTGGAAACATATGCAGTGGTGTTCTTTGCAGCAGAGAACCACTTCAGAATGTTGAACAATACAAAAAGCCCATGCAGTGGCTTGTAGAACACTTATCTGAAGCTTTGTGTTTAAAAACGAGATCAGAGGGACTCATTCCTTTTTAAATTTAATTCCCTTTTAGACATTGATGAGACATGTCTGTGACTTGTGTTTTATTTTAATGGCTCCTCAGCATGTTTTTGCACCATGACCATTTAAGTTGTTTCTAACTTTCACGTGCTGTTTTTTTTTTTTTTTTTTTTTAAGGTAGTGGTTACAGCAGCCGCACCCGTGCTGGCAGGGATAAATATGGACCCCCAGTCCGTACTGAGTACCGTCTCATCGTGGAGAACTTGTCTAGTCGCTGCAGCTGGCAGGACCTCAAGGTATATATTTAACCCGGACCCTTGTCTACTTGGTTGTCATTAGAGGAACAACATTTACACTGCTGAACTGTTCAGACATAAGTATATTCCCAGCATTGTTTAAGGGGTTTCCTTTAACACTTTGTGTTCTCAAGGACTTCATGCGTCAGGCTGGAGAGGTGACATACGCAGATGCCCACAAGGAACGTACAAATGAGGGGGTGATCGAGTTCCGTTCCCAGTCGGACATGAAGAGGGCTATCGACAAGCTGGATGGCACCGACATCAATGGGCGAAAAATTCGTCTAGTGCCGGACCGAACTCGCAAACGAAGGTCTTACTCTGGCAGCCGCTCAAGGTGAGAAAACTTTCTGAGTCAATGCGTCTACTTTATCAACCACTTCTGTGTTGTTCTTTTTATGAGAATATTAGAGGCAGTCACCTGAGATTTTCTACAGGTCTCAGGAGTTCATATGTGAAAATTGTCTTCTCAATCATGATTGTGACTGATTGGTCTAAACTATACAGCACCCATTTAATGAAGGGATCTTGATATCAGAGGGATCAGCCAGTACCGTCTGTGTGTCACTAACACTCTTGTAGCACTAACATGTTTTCAAGCAGTAGCTTTAGTTCTGTCTTAACTTTTGTGCTGTCACCCATAGATCACGTAGTCACCGCCGTTCTCGCAGCAGAAGCCGCAGGAGCTCCAGGAGTCGTTCCCGATCCAACTCAAGGTAAGATTGAGTCTAATCTTGGAGTATATTTATGTCTCTAGATCGGGTTCAGGGGATCTGATGTGTCCTTTGCCTGTTAGTTAGTGCAGTCATGTAAAGTGTCTCAGGATAATGCTTGTTATGAATTGGAGCCATGCGAACAATGATTGATGTGTGTGTTTCTTTTATTCGTTACAGGTCTCGTTCCCGTAGCAACAAGAGACGTCATCATTCACGCTCCAGATCAGGAAGGAAGTCTCGCTCCAAGTCAGGAGAAAGCAAATCACGTTCTCGTAACCGCAGGTCCCGTTCCAACTCCCGTAAATCTAAGTCTCGTTCTCGCTCCCACAAATCACACTCGCGTTCTGCTGAGCGGAAATCGAGATCAGCTGAACAGAAATCACGCTCAGCTGACCGGAAATCACGTTCAGCTGAACGCAAATCCCGGTCAAAGAGTCGCTCAAAGGTAAAGTCGGAGCGAGATTCTCGTAGTCGATCAAAGGAGATTTCCGGTGACAAGAAGTCGTGCAGTCGATCACCTTCCCCGCTTGAGAATGGGAAAGAGGAACGTGCAACCAAGTCTGCCTCCCGCTCCCCATCTCCACAGGAGGATGATCGTCAATCCAAATCAAGAGAGAGGAGGTCAGCAAGCCGCTCGAGGTCTCGTTCACGGTCTAGATCAGCTTCTCAGGATTAGTGGAAATGGAAAACTAATTTTTCTTTCATTGTAAGCTTGATCACTTTGCTGTACATTTTTAGCGGTGTCATCATACTGGTCTGTGCTTCCTGACTTGTCTACTTTTCCCCTTCAACTACACACTGTTCTTAAATATGCTTATAGATGACGTAGCTTGAGGATTTGCCACAGTAGTAGAGGTACTTTAAATAAAATTCAGACTTAGACTTTTGTCCTTATAACTTTCCCTTATAACATACCAGAACAGTCAATGGACAGGGCTGAATGTCTCAACATTTCAGAAGTGATAACAATGTCCCAAAAATGTACATGTACTACAATCAAACCTCACAAACTGGTTATAGTGTAGGAAAAGGCCTTTTTTTTTTTTTTTTAGTTTACCGTAACTCCAATCAACAGATTGGGTAGATTGATACGATGTTCTAAAATGTCTATTTCAGAGCTCGTCCATCAGACATTGTCTTAAGCTCACCTAAAGAGCATGGTTGTAGAAAAGTAGCCTTTAATTGCAGTGTTGGAGCTATTGCCTTTTGGTCTCAAGTCAGTAATTTCTTTCTCAAGGAGTTGATCGATCTCAGTTGACTTGCAGTATTGTCAGTTGTTCAACTCTGATAGATAAACTTCTACTGAAGGAATGCATATTGACATGAAATATTGAAGATTTTTATCCATGTTAAAACTATTTTCATTGTAGGTCGGCTACTATGATTTGAGTTTTAAACGTCACATGCATAGACCATGAGATCAGCATCACTTAATGTTTTAGATGCCAGTGATTTTTTTTGATTTTTTTTTTTTTTAAAACATTGAGTAGGTAATCTGCTGAAGGCTGTTTGTATTTTCTGGATTTAGATTTTACTAGAGCTTCAAGCCCTCATGCAGTGTCAATTTTCTTTATTTCCTGCTTTGATCTGTGTGCAGCCTCGGGTCGCTCGCTTCTTTTTTTCCTTATTTGAGTTGTGGGTTTTGTTAATCCTCTACTTGTATAAAATGTGCAGCTAGTACTGGCAGTTCTTGCTTCAAATCTATTTGATTTGCTTTAAAGTTTATTATAACAAACCTTATATATACTGAGTGCATGCCCATAGTCCATGTTTTCAGATTCATATTTTTTTTTCCATGCGCCTGAGATCTCACAGAAATGTCCTTTTTTTAATTGTATGTATAATTAAAGATCTTAATAAAACTCTTGATCTTTGATGTCACTTTGTGTGAGGAGTACAAAGACATGGACTGCACAAACAACATGACCTATATCCTGCTAAATATATAATAAATTATTTTTCATTACGGATAAAAATGAACAGGATGAATGTGCCGCGGGAGCAGGCACAACCCGCTGCTTTGAATTTGCAACGAAAAACCTTCGAGCTACATCTAAAGAGGTTTATATCGACAATTCTAATGTCCATTGTGTTGTTTTCTCAAAATCAACCATTACTGAAAGTGGAACAATTGCTCTGAAAATCTTTTGACGTTACATTTAAACCATCTAGCAGTGACTGTACAGGGGAAACGCGCATGCGCAGTCGCAGCCGAGAAGCCGCAGACGATCGGAGCTGGTAAGCCAAAATTCAGTTTCGAATTGATGTCTTTAACAACAAATTTGTCAATTTTTATTTATTCAATATTTGTTCATATAGACACCGACATATTTGAACCACATGTCTTGTAAAACCGTACAATGTTTTTGTGTGTTAAAGTGAAGTGGTTTGTCGACATGGATAGCATCTACCACAATGCTTTTCGTCAAAAAGACACTCAATTTGATAACGCTTAATTAACTTAATCCAGTTAAATGTTTTACAGTCGCAGAGGTGGCCGTGCCGAGGTGAAACACAGATATATAAAATGCTTGACGTTGTTTTCAGGTTAAAAAAAGGTTTTTCATTAATTTGAGGTGCACCTGAAATGGGTTACACAGGGTACATTCTCACTAAATGGGATTTCACTGAATTTAAGACACTGTTTTTACACATTTATATGCCTCAAGGACTCTGTTCCTCCGCCATTTTAACTGAAAAGATATTTTGTGTGTATGTATTTCGCAGCCGATGCGTGAATGTGTTTGATGTTTTTTATTGGATGCAGTGGATGGCTGTTAAAAAGTCATACCAGGTCATGATTGGTAATGAAGGAGGGCATTTCTGCTCTGGCATTAGTTTTTAAAGTGGGACTTCAAAAACTTTTGTAAATGTATTTTTGTCAAATTGGGGAGAATCTCTTAGTTTTCGTTGTTTTCACATTTGTTTTATTGTTTATATTATTTGTTTTGCCATTATATGTCTGAGATACATTTTGGATGAAGAAAAAATTAGAACAGAGTTTCTATGCTTATTCATCTCCAGAAATAGTACAACACAAAAGTTTGTTCACATCCAATATCTTTGCTTATTTGTAATGACTGTAGTGTTTTCCTACTTTTTGATTCCCAGCTGTGGATTGTATGAGTAAATCTTCTAAAAATCCTCTAAAAAGCAAAACATTTAGGCACATTTAACAACTGTTAAAAACATTTATGTTTTGTCCATTAAAGGCAGAATAGAAGAACGTTAATTGCACCTGAGATTGTAAGTCCACTCTGTTTACGTCCAGAAATAGGCCTACAAATTAGCTTTGCAGGCAGCTTTCTGTTGTGGTTGTACCTAATTTAAAATAAGAACACAAATGGATTGTGAAAGCTCACCTAAGATTTTGTGCTATAAAGCTGAAGGAAGTCTTTCTACTGTTCTCCAAACTTTCCAGTGCCCCAAAGTAAGGGAAAGATAAGAGTGCCACACTGAGCATGGAGGCTCCACCTAAAGAACCTGATTGCACCCCTTTGGAACCATCCTCCTCATCCCCCAGCAAGGTTGTTCTTATCAGTGGGAGTGAGGATGTGGCCAAGAACGCTCGACCACAGACACACACCACCACAGCTTTTCTCCTGCCAGGTGAGCATTTCTCTGAGGACGGCAGCCCGGCCACGAAGTATGGATGAAGATTATTGTCTGACCCTGTATTGTAATGTTGGGGTTTTGGAGTTGAACTGAAGTGCATTTTGAAAACAGGATGGTAGTAAGTTGTTAATAGATTGGAAAACAAAGAAACATATTTGAAACAAAAATATAGATAATTTGTAGAGATTGGAACAAAGGAGTACAACTGCTAAATCTGTTGGAGAATGTGATCATTTTGATTAAATATTTTTTTTTAGAGAAAAAATACAGTTACGGTTGCTTTTAAAGGTGATAGACCAAATTCATATTTCTGCTATTAAAATTTTGGAGACAAACCTTGTTAATAGGATTTCTTTTGGCAATTAAGGGGCGCAAAATGAAATACAGGAAGATGGTCAAATAAGTTGCAGAACAAAATAACAGGAATCCCAGAGACACAATAGGAGTTTGTAAATGTATTACCAATCACATTTTCATTTTTGGCAGTCATTTTTTGTTGCCTTAGTTATAAGAGGGAGGAAAGACAAGGCATGGTCAATACATCGGGATAATGAGGCTATTTAGGAGGTAGATTGTTGAAATCCCCCATAATATAGCTTTTTTTCTCTCGAAATCATGAGAGAAAAGTAAAGCCATTTATAATGTAATTTGGTGGCCTTTAAATACAGCCAACGATAACCTTGTTTCGAGAGAAAAGCTCAACAAGCTCTAAAAAGACAGCCTCAGCTTCATCTCCAACTAAAGCAACAAGATCATTGCAGAGGGAAGATCCAATGTTCTCTTTAACAACATTCTCTTTAACTTCAATATGATCTAAAATAAGGATAGTGATTATAGCCATTGATAGAGATCATAGACACTTTCTGGCTATTTAGCCAAGTTTCAATAAAACCAATTGTTACAATCAATGTTAATAAGGGCAGTAGGCTACCATTTTTAAAAAGAAAGATATTTGATAGTTAAAACGAGCTTACCAGACCTCTGCAGCCCACTCTTCATCTCTGCTTGAGACAAACAGCTAAAGGCTTCATTAGGAATTACTAATGTATTACAGCAGATCGATTGATGGGTTATGTGAATGAAAGGTGTTGTAAATTGTAAAAAAAATTAAATAAATAATAATAAAAAAAATACTGGTTCCTGTTAGTCAGGCCAACATGTCGACTTAATGGAACTCAGTTCAAAACATGATGAAACAGTTAAACAATTTGTGCTCACTAAGGTGAGGTCATGCAGACAGTTAAGGAATATGAATTCAACTCTCTTTTCAGCTCCTGGCCATCAGAAGATAGAGGTGACACCAGCTCTCGCAGTAGGAGAACCAGGTAAAAGAGGCAGGGCTAATGAGACGGCCGCCCCCACCCTGACAGCACAGGTAGGAGGGGCTTGTAGCATTGTCCATGTCCTAGAGTGGAAGGAGGGAATGGCCATCCTGCCCAACAGCAACCTCAAGGTAAAGCGATGTTTAAGTTTCAACGTTTGTCGTGAAATAAAACAATTGATTACAAGTTTACGTTTCCTCTAAGCATCTTTTTCAGGACAGATTTCTAGCATTTCTTACCTTGCTTGTCAAGTTAAAGAATTGCATATATCATTCTTATGGCTCAAGGATCTTATTGATCTTGTGATCGCAGCTTTAGAATAACTCAAAACATTGGAAGTATCTGTTCATAAGATGAACTACAAAAACAGAACATTAAACAGAGTACTACTCAGTCAAATGATGATGATTCAAATATTAGATTCCACACTGAAGAACTGATCACATCAGTTGTGGTTGTGGCTCAGATGGTTGAAAGGGTCAGCAAATAAATAGAAAGCTGGGAGCATAATTCCCCCGCCCCTCAGGCCTGAAAGTCAAAGGGTCCTTTGGCAAGATACTGATACTTTTTCTAATTCAGTTTCATTGGTTTATGAGTGTGTGTGTTATGATTAGAATAGATACTGGCACCTTGCATGGAAGCTTCGGCCATCAGTTTTATGGTTGAGGGTGCGATTGTATTTGTAAAATACAAAAACCCAATATGGAGCCAACTTTAAAGAGGGTGTTTTAAACAGAATGATATTGCTAATAACTTCTGAATTGCAAAAAAAAAAGAAGAAAATCCCGTTTGTTTTTCTGTTGGTTTCAGGCTAGGAACATGGAAACTACAAAAAATGCATATGTGCAAATTATTGAGGAGAAATGTCTAAATGCTCGTGAAAACCATTGTGTTTTTATACATATATCTCCTGGGGATTTCTAGATTTCTTTTGGAGTGAGATGCATGTGTGAACAAAAACAAACAGATGTTCACGCAGACTCTACTCAGGATTTTCCTGTCAGCCGCCTCGCAAAATCTCTGTCTGAAGTCGAGGTGAGCTGATGAAAGAACGCAGCAGGAAATTATCTGAAAGATTCGATGCAAGCGAGGATTCGGGGGTTGATGACATTTATATTCTGTCACCTGTGAGCAACCTGTGAAAACTTTGTGTCCTTAATGAAGCTGCTTCATACTCGCCAGTATGTATCTACCCCCACCATCTGACAATATAGAATCTCCTGTAACAGTAACAGATAAAATATAGATTTCTAGACTTTTTTAATCAGCTGTGATGTGCATGTGTTAACAGGCAAGTCAGGAAGGTTTTAGGGGCAGCCTGTCCTTTACATTTTCAGGGATTTAGGAGCCATGTATGATAAAGGCTCAAGACACATTTTGACAAATTGATTCATTGATGCCTTTCTGTGTGTTTGTGTTGGTGTGTGTACATGTGTGTTTTTGTGTATGTGTATAGTTTTGTGTAAGTGAAGTAGGAACGCTAAGCACACTGATCACCCCAGGGACCACCAGCAGCATCACCGAACCAGCAGCCAGAACGTCTGTGAGATCCACTGATGCAGAAAGTTCTCCAGTGGGCATGTCAGGTAGAGTCACGCTTACATAAGGTTAAAGAGACACCAGAGACTGAACACAAAATACAGCAATTCATTCAAACATTTCAATTTGCATGGACACTATTGAATTAGCTTTATCACGATCAATGCTCTGTTTTCAGATGTACCACATGAGCATCTCCAATTTACTCACAAAAATGTGAAAAGTCTTGCTGGTGTTATAGGCATCAAGTTAATTTGGCTAGGTTATTGTCTATAAATGACTTTATTGTTCTTAGAAGATTATTAGTGTGTATATAACGCTAAAGCGAGTAATACTTACATCAGCGACACCTCTTGTTTGTGAAGATTACGAGTCCATCTACAAACATGTCACGCAGACATCACTCAGATGTTTTGAAAAGGCAAAAGCACAATCGAATTACAGATTTAGGGTACTTTCCAAACTGTTAGTGTGCGTGTGACCAGGAAAAGTTTTTATATTTCTATTTAAACCAGAAGAGACTTAATTAAGAGTGAACTTTAATTTATTTAACAAGTTTAGGAAGATAAATGTCTTTGGCGATTAGACTCCATCATACTTTTCCTTTTATGCAAATTCGTCCAAAATGGATTTGCATATTTTGGAAGTTACCGCAGTTCTCTTTTCGTCTTTAGTGACGTATTCTCCACACACACCTGAGCCTCCTCTGTGCAGTGGTCAACTCGGCCCCTCACCTTCTGTCTGCATGGAAGCATGAATCATCAATGACTTATGGGGGAGGGGTTTCCCTTCATTTGTTCACTTGTAAATGTAATTTATTCATGTCCAAAATAAATTTCAATTCAATTCTAAATGGACTGGCGTGATAAGTAAATGTCAACATAGTCCAAAAAGTAATATAAGAGCAATACAATCAGAATGCAGTGACAGCACCAACACGATATAGAAGTCATTCAGTTTTTCATGTAGTTTCATTTTGTTTCTTATATCAGATGTGTCGGCCCCTGGTGTCTCCATGAGCGCTGTGACTGTTGAGCCAGAAAGGTTGTTGATGCCAGGCAAACCTGAAGTCCAGATCGGACCAGGACAACACAACCATGATCCACGAGCTCAAAGGACATACGCAGAGGAGCTCCGCAGGGAGCCCATTACTGACAAGTAAGTGGGTAAAAACTGCCTCTCTTTTCATCCCACACATGCATCCCGACACATATGCTTATGTTCACACTGTTCCCCTCCTTATTTCTTGTTGATTCAGTCACATATGTGTTCATGTTTTTTTTTTTTAATCCTGGCACTCATATGTTTCAAAGTGTTGGTACCAGTCAGTTGTGTAGTCCAGTGTGTCCTCTGAATGTTAAAAATGATGCACAGTATGGTGGGTGGATGGCTGTGGAGCAAAAGCGGATGTTTTGAACTGTGTATATGTCGTTCATTTTATTGGTCTCAGAATTTGTATCTAAATGTTTGCCATTATGGAGAAATACACATTTAATCGCAGCACACTCATGCAATGAATGTTTAGGGCTCCAGATTTCCCCCTCATTTGGACTAACTAGCTGGCTCATAACAATCTCATAGATAGATAGATAGATAGTCAGACAGATGTATATATCTATATATATAGATAGATAGATAGATAGATAGACAGATATAGATAGGAACTTTATTAATTCCTTGGGAAGGTTCCCTCAGGAAATTCAGATTCCAGCAGCAGGTAGCACCAAAGGATAGAACAGCTATAGTTTGAAGTTATATATTTAAATATACTGTACACAGTAGCAGCAGTATACCTGTGTTTGATTTAAAGTAACAAGCCAGGGAAGGCAGTTTCACAGAGACTGTGAAGTACAACAACATCTATGCTGTGAATGACAAAGATAGATACCCTGCTCAGAGAAAATAACTTTTATCTGTCCTGTCTGCACCTCAGGAGGATCATCGGGGTAGAGAAGGTGCCAGCAGGTGGGAGAATCTCATCTCTTAACCCTGATCATCTGAAACCCATGAGGAAGAGAAAGAGGAAAGAATACCTGAGTCCCTCTGAAGAAGACTCTGACATGGAAGGCACGGTGGGACATCATTGCTATTCCTTTGAATGATTTAAAACAGTTATTTATGAAAATGTGCGCATGAAGACTGATTTTTGAGCAAAAGTGGGTCATATGGGTCTGGCAAACTGCTCTAAATGTTTTTTTTCCTACCACTGTCTGGTCTAATTCAGTGACTTTGTTTCCTCTGATTTTAAGTCCTGTTAATTCTCTTATGTTTGCAGGATGAGAAAATGGATGATTCTAAAGCAGACATCAGACAAATCAGAGGTTGGACTATTACTTTTTTTCACATTTTTGGCCAGATCCACAAAAGAATTGTGCCGCTTTTGCGGGCGAAAAACCTTTGCATGTGAGAGAAAAAGATAGCGTGGAATCCACAAAGCATGCAAAGGGTGAAATGCGCACAAACTTGACCTGCGCCCTGTGTGTGCCTGCCTCATTTGCATCAATGTAAATTAAGGAATATTAAAAAAATTGCCCCTTCCTATGCAAATAAGCCTTGTTGCAAATACCATCTCATCTACAAAGACCAGCGCTAATTGCGACAGCCAGTAGCAGTGGTGTTATTATGCCATTAATACCTGAGTATTTAATCGGTGCAACATCTCCTTCCTTCTTTCTTGCTCTGTCTCTCTGTGTACTCAAATTAACACAAAACAACAGCACATTGCTCTCAGCTTGGGGGTAACTGTGATGCAGTATTTGTAAGAGCTGTCACACGCAAACTTTTTAGTGATCTAGAAAACAACACCACCTCTATATGACATTAAAAGAAATGATCTGTTAAGATTGTAATTATTACTTTGATATGACTATAATTAATAACCACGGTTTAAATCAGTCTGTGGAGAGGTTTGGAGCAGTTGCACACAAAGATGCAAGGTTTTTTTTCTTAACTTCCTCCTGCTTGCTCCATTAAGAAGAGGCTTTGATCTAAACACTGTATATATTTTTAAAGTTTAGCTTTAGTGGCATCCAAATAAACCCTGAAAAAGTTTCCTCTCCGCTCCTAGCTCATCATCTTTATGTGGCCAAAACAGCTTCATCAGCTTAGAGTACAGCTCTGCACAGAGCAAAGCTGCAGACGGCTTTTCTCAACATTAAGATGCAAAACAAGAGTGAACTGTGCAGAACAGGACAACTCTGTGTGCATGTTAGTGCCGGCATATAAAAAGTGTAAATTCTGTTGTGGATAGGGTGCTAAACGAGGCATATTGCAGGTGATATTTTCTGTGCAGAATCCATTCTTAGGGGATCTGGCCCTTGGTCTCGTATATCATCATCAAACACTTTTAAATGTTATTTGGCGCTTCCTTTGCTTGTTTGTTTTTGTTTTTGTGTGCAGTGTATTGTTTTTTTCTCCCTTCTCATTTTAAATACAAAGGAGGATATCTTACAATGGCAAGTCATGTTTAAGTAACAGGAAGAAGAATTACCTTTAAAATTAAATCAGATCTCTCTGTAATATCAACAGATGCACGTTTTATAGGGCTGCTGAATTGTGTCATCAAGTGATCAGAGTACTTTATCCAGCTCTGAACATTCTCTCTGACCTATCAGTACTCTGCAAACTCTTCTGTCTGCTTTTCTCCTCCTGTCTTTTCACGAGTGGAGATGATGGGCAGGGAGAGTTAGCATGGAGGGCCGTGGCTCTGGGATGTCAGAGCTTATATCCTCCCTGGGGTGTGGTGGGTCTAACTTTAAGAATCACCAATGAAGGAAGAGGCCCCCTTGATAACCCTGGTGATGTCCTGGCTCTTGCTCCACATCTTTGAGTTGAGGGGGGGGCATGAGGGTCTAGTTTATGTGACATTAGAGCATACAGTAAGAGGGAGGAGGGGCTGCTACATGATTCCATTGGTTATATAATGTTTTATGTAACATTTTACTTTGAAATGGACAGAACTTAGCTGTTCGCTGTTTATTGAATTCTTTCTCCCTTGATCTTGTATTATTACATGTCACTGTTACACATATTGCAAAAATAATACTACTTTTGCTGTAGCTGGAGACAGTAAGACAGAGCAGTGGACGTGGGCTCAGTATCTGGAGGAAAGAAAAGCAATTGCTGCACCTAATCAGCTTTTCCAAGAGGTATGTTTGAGTTTAATATTCAGACTGTTTTTTTTAGCCTGAGCTACTGCCACCCAGTTTAACCATCATCTTTAACAAACATTGCAGTTCTGCCAGTAGCACAAGCACACATCTATAGCGCTGAATAAAAAGAATGTGCAGCATTGCTAAGATAGAAATTAAAATTTCATGGACAGTGTGTTTGGAGTCTAATGTAGACATATTTTTGTGTATGTGTGAGGTTTAGGGAGTTCTCAGGGTGATTCATTTAAAAGTGATTCATTTTTCTGGCAATGCAATATTTTCACAATGAGAGCTTCAATTGGAAGAGCTGTTTATCTTCTAGAATAAAAAAGGAAGAAATCAAGTTAGAAGGAGAATAATAAAAATGTAGCAATTTCCACCTGTCCATTTGCTGTGCTCTTATCTTTGTTCTCGGCCTGATTCCACCTCCTCTTACTTTATTTTACTTACTCCTCTGTGATCGTTAACAAAGCTGCTCTTTTATTTTATTTGTTAAGGCCCAGAGAGTGCCAACTGTAAAGAACGGCTTTAAACAGGGGATGAAACTGGAAGGCATCGACCCGCAGCATCCGTCCATGTACTTTGTCCTCACAGTGGCGGAGGTGAGTCAGATACTCATTAACACGATCAATGGACTTAATGACAATGCATAGTATTAGAGATTCGTCATTCACTCCCTTCTCCAGCCAGTTTTTTTGTTGTTGTTTCTCTCATGTATCATGTCATCATTCAGGTCTGTGGTTACCGGCTGCGGCTCCATTTCGACGGCTACTCTGACTGTCATGACTTCTGGGTGAATGCAAACTCCCCTGACATCCACCCTGCAGGCTGGTGTGAAAGCACGGGACATAAACTGCACACTCCCAAAGGTCAGAGGTGACAAAACTGTAAAAGACCAAAACAGCAAAAAGAAGAATGGACAGAAAGAACTTTCCCACACTTCTCTTTTTCACCTATGTTCAAACAACAAGTTGATACCTTTTCTATAAAGTAAATCCATAAATGCCAGAAGTCAGTTAATTTTAGCACAATGATTTAGAACTGTTACTCTGACTTAGTCCAAAGGTCTGCATTTAGTCAACCAGAAGGAAGGAGCCACATGTCTTTTGTTTTTAAGACAAGGTGTCAAATATTGAGTTTAAGGTACTTTTAGGTGGATTTAATCATTTTAGAGCCACACTTGTTGTTATCACTCTTACTGTAACTGTATACTGGGCCAAACATCTGCTGGCTTTAGCTCAATATGAAGTCAAATCTTGGAGAAGAAGCCGTGTGTATCTCTCAGAATTTTGAAATATTCTCTTCCTTGTGCATTTCTGTCTTTTCTGCAGGTTGTAAAGAGGAGGAGTTCACCTGGACTAACTACCTGAAAATGACTAAAGCACAAGTGGCGCCCAAAGAACTCTTTTCCAGTCCTGGGAGGGTAACCTTCTATATATAATATAGGGCAGTGGTATTATCGACAAGTGTGAGTGCTTCTTATTGAGAAGCAGTTCCTTTTTTTTTTTTAAAATATATTTTTGGCTTCATTAGACAGGACAGCTGAGGAGAGGCAGGAAATGTTGGGTGGAGAGAGTCGGGGATGACATGCGGCAAAGGGCTGAGGTTGGATTTGAACCCATGGCCGCGGCGATGAGGACTAAAGCCTTTGCAAATGGGGCCCGCGTTCTTTCTAAAACATACACACATTTTACGTCCTTCTCAAAACATTTTGGGTGGGAGTCCACTAAGCAGATTGTAGCCGCTATAAGTAGCTTCAATTGTGCTTGTTATCTGCTCCATCTTAAGGTCAATTCACCAAGCATATTGGCCTAATGATGTTAGAGCACACACGCTCATGAAGTTGTCCTGCTCTGTGCAGATTACTCCTTTTTTTTGCGTCTGATTGTGGAGATGAGCCACATAGAGATGATGAGCCGGGAGGGGAGGGGACACTTTTTTACCAGTTTGTAGTGAAGTCAAGTCTTCACAGATGTGATACAAACGTTAACTATTTACAACAAAGTTTGATTGAAGTAAGTCTCCATCCCATTAACAAGTCAGTGAGAGCAGCCGATCAAAGAAACAACAACAACCCTCTTGTCTCCCTTTTGAATAACTCACCCGATCGTCTCCACACATGTGAACAAAATTTAACCCCTGATTATATAAGTAACACTAATGTAAAGGTAATATTAACAGACTTTATTTACAGATAAAGGTGGAATTGATGTCCTGATCACCGGAAAGTTTGTGCATGTCATCCCTTATAAATACTGGGGTGCATTTACCACCTCCTCTCAGCAGACGGTAATTCTTTCACTCTTAATGTGCGTGGCTATTTCTCGTTGTTTGTGAATGACACGTCTTTTGTAACAAGGTACTTATGCAAAGAAAGGTGTCAGTTTTTAATGCATAATGGGTCTTTTCAATATGCTTTCCCAGTTGGCGCTGCATTTAACCCTTTGCTTGTGCTTTGAGAAGTAGCCGCAAAAGCTGCACAGTCCTTTTGTGAATTAGGCCCTTTCACTTTTTGCAGATTGTAATAGTTCAAAAACAGTGCTAATATAAAATAAATGTTATGACATTTATAGGGCTGGGAATCTTAGGGTGTCTCACGATTCGATTTGATTTCGACACTTGGGGTCACGATTCGATTCAGAATCGATTTTCGATTCAAAACGATTCCGGATTCATTGATTAATGGCTTCAAAGTCTGTTTTTGATTTAGTACATACTTCAGGATCGACTCCAGTCATCTGTGAGACTGGCTGAATTTCTTGCTGCTCAAGTTGGCATTCTACTCAGTTATAGAGCTAGCCTTAGCAATTAGCAGGGAGTGGAGTGGGATTTTCTGAAGTTATGAATGGAATTAAATCCTAGAAGAGAAGAATCTTGATTTTTTTACATAAATCCCTTTGTCAGTGTGCCTGTGTCCTAATTATTTTTTTATATATAAATATTTCATGTTGGGACATTGTGGAGTTGATCCTGACTTCCTGCAGCAACCAAATGTTGAACACTTTCAAAGCTTCATCTTCGGTATGACATACTGTTGTTATCTGGTCCTATTTCGATGATTACTGAGTTAATAAACAAATGTTGGAACAAAGGCACACTGTATATTTGAAGAGCACTCAGCTTCTGTGTAAATGTCACATAATTTTATAAGCTTGTCCACAGCTCTGTCTGACTCTACTTTGTTGTGTGCACTTGTCCTGTAATTTGTGATGCTCTGCTTTGTGTATAGATCGACATGGAGTGCGGTTTCGAGATAGGAATGAAGCTAGAAGCTGTAGACCGCATGAACCCTTCCCTCATCTGTGTAGCAACCGTGACTGATGTGGTCGACGACCGTTTCCTGGTTCATTTCGACAACTGGGATGACACATATGACTACTGGTGAGCCTCAAACAAAGTGGGGCTGATAGGACTTTATGAAAGGAATGAATAAGGCATTATCAATCAACTGGGACCAGAGCTGCTACCAATAAATTGCAGTTTGTGATAGAGTGATAAAGTTTAAATAAAAAAATAAAAAAATCAAGGCCGGATTCCTAAATTGTTCTCAAACATTTCTTTAAACCCATTTTTGTCTTATTATTGAATGTCACTGTCCTCGTTCTGTCACTGGTAGAAACTTCTACCAGTGATTCTTCAACCCTGAGGTCTAATCAGCCTGTTTTGAAATCATCTATGTGTTTAATAGTTAAATCTTTTAACACCAACTGTGTTGTGTTTGCCCTTTTGGTTGGGCTTGATTGGGCTGGCTTATGTGTTGATTAAACTCCATAGAAGACAAATAGAGAGAGAAAGCTCGAAAAGTAGAACACATTTCTTGCAGACTCAATCAATCAATTTTTTGCACCAACCAGGGGTACTTGATACAAAACATCACCCCCTCTAGTGTGATATTGCTTTTTTTTAGCAATTGATTTATCCATTTGTCCTAACCAATGGTTTCAGAGAGTGAGTGAGTGTGTTTTTCCCCTGATCAATCATGCAGTGAAAGCAGCTCAGACTGATGCATGAGCTGCTCCATGTTAATTTCATAGATTATGAAGATAACCAAAAAAAAAACAATTTTATTATAAATGTGAATGCAGCTGTTTGATGTCTCATTTTCTTTATATCCTCACATATTTTATTGATAATGCCACTTATTTTGATGAATATTGATAATCATACATTTTTCAGTTATTTCTAAGTGAGCTAAAAATGTAATTTCCCACATAGGTCCATGTGTCTCTGTTGAAACAAGATGACAATCACAAAAACACTCCAATCAATGAGTTACCTGACTATCTGTAGAACAAACTATAACCCTAATAGAACTAACTTTGAGGCTACATAAACCAAATGAAGTAAAAACTGTTGACACTAACTAGCTCAGCAGAGCCTAATACTTCACAGTAACTGATTTTATATATGATAGTTAAAATCCTGAAATGAGCATTAGAGATATCTGAAGTTATACTGTTTGAGCATCAAGGTAAGCAGCTCTAAAAACTGTACATCTGAATCTTTTGTTGTTACGGCACATCAGAATAAACATTCAAATAAAGAAAGTAATGGTGAGTGTTTTTGTTGTCTGTCAAAATCTCCAGGTGTGATTCCAGCAGTCCATTTATTCACCCTATTGGTTGGTGCCAAGAAAGGAACCTCCCACTAACGCCACCGCAAGGTAACGTATGTGTTCCCTGGTCATCATTCACTCAATAAAACAACAACAGTTATGTCACTGAAAATCAAAATCTACCAAAACCATCTTTTATCTGCCAGGTAAATTCACATACAGGGAATGTGACTTAGATTGTACTGACACACAAAGACACGACAGGCCCGACTCAGAAAACATTAAGAACATCAAACTGCTATTATTTGTAAAACTGCTTTTGAGAAGTGAACATAGATAAATATATGAAAAATAAATCAAAACCTGTGACACATTGGTTCATGTCTGATGAAGGGCGAGGCCCCGAGATGTTACAGGTGGTAACTTCCATTAAATTACATTTAATTGGAGCAGCTTCTGGTGTGCGGACTATTTTACTACCTTTGGAAATTTTTTTGTTCAGTATCCCATAGTTAAGTTTTCAGATGGGTGTCCTGTTTGATATTTTAACACTGAAACTAACTTAACTGTATTTTAAGCACAATAAAATACGGTAAAGTTATTTTCAGTGTGCCACAGAGTTTTTAGTTTTCATGATATGTTCCTGCAAATGAATTATACAGCTAGAAACATAATTCAATATTTCACTTACAAAGAATATTGGGAACTCTTTGAGTTAACCAATAAATAATGCACATGTAGGGGATCATTTTTAACATTATATTCCCACTCAGTGATGTTATTTTTCCCTTTTTTTTTTCTGCATTAGATTATCCAGACCAGAGCCAGTTTTCCTGGTCTCGCTACATGGAAGAGACAGGTTCCAAGGCAGTGGCAGCTGAAGCCTTCAAAGTGGTGAGAGCAAACAATAGATGTACTATTTTTAGTTAAACTGTGTAGGAAGGCAGAGTATTACCTGCTTTGGGCGACTTGTTTAATTGTAGAATTGGCCAGCGCCATTCACTTGCGGAAAACAGCCGAGGAAAATTAGTAAAGTGGAAGAATATGTCAGAGAAATGTAAAATAATAAAGATGCAAGGTTTATTTTACAAATAAAGACAAATCATTTTTTTAAGTATGTCAATGATGGCCTTAAAGGTCAGGGATCTTTAAGAGATCTACAGTAGTAATCTAAGCACATTGACTTTTTAATTTTATTACAAATACTGTATCATAAGCACAGATCTCTAAAGCTCCCTACGTTTAAATCTGTGATAAAAGGACAAACTACCAAAAAATGTAGTAAAGAAACATATCAATGATATACTTTTATCTTTCATGCATTTGAAGCCAACGCTTTATGGACAGTGTGTTTGATACTTTTGTTTGTTTTGCTGAATGTAGAAGTTATTGTAATATCTAGACACCCTCTCCTGTCTCCAGCGGGCAGCCCACAGCTTCCATCCTCAGATGAAACTGGAGGCCGTGGACAAGAGGAGTCCTGGTCTGATCAGAGTGGCTACAGTGGAGGAGGTCGACACTCATCGCGTTAAGGTCTCTAACGGCTCTGTGTGTGTGCTTGCTGCTCGGGGTTCATGAATAATTAAGTGCTGAATAAATGAAAATGAAGTTCGGATCCTGAAGCTCTCTCAGGTCCATTAAAGCTTCAGAAAGTTGTTTCTTGGGGCCTAAACAAGTGGTTCTCAAACTTTTTCTGTCAAGGGGGGCTTGGAGGAGGAAAAGTGATCAGGCCCATGTGTATATGAAAAAGTAACACAAGGGGGGGAATTCAATCTTTGAGAATATTTCTTCAAGGACTTAAAAAGAAGAACTTTGTCCAAAGACACAAATTAAACTGCAAACATATTGAAATGTGCCACATAAAATACATAGAAAGCTGCTATCAGCCCTCTGCCATGGCAAGGAGCCAATCATAGTAAAAACCACTGGCCATAACTAATGCTTTGATACCATACGATACACTTTATTGCCCCCTTTCAGAAATTTGTGATTTTGTTTTGTTGTTCTTATATCTTGGCTCTTTATAACCAACAATAGATTGTATAATTTGAGTTCAATGTGTGAGTTGTATTTCATGTTTCATAGCTCTAACTCTACTCTTTCTAAAGGTGCATTATGATGGCTGGAGCCATGTCTATGATGAATGGATGGACTCTGATCACCCTGACATTCACCCAGCCGGCTGGTGTGAGGCAACTGGTCACCCATTGAAGGTTCCCCCGCGTGAAACCAAAATACAACAACCACACGGTAGAAACCAACACACTTTACTCTGTTTATTACTTCTGTCTATGTTCAAAGTCAGACTTTATGCAAAGTCATTCTTGACTATCAAACAGTAATGCATTTTAATTGATTAATTAAATTGCCATTGCACAACATTAAGTAATCTTTTTCACTTTTTCATTATTTTGGATAATTTGTATTTATCATAATGTTCTTCTGTAAACTTGTTAATAATTGACACCTTGGGTTTTTTACTGCTATACCAGGAAAAATATATGAATTGTAAAAAAGGCTTCTTGGCATTTACACCCATTTTTAGCTGCAGTAATAAGCTCCCCCTTTACTACAGCATTGCAAGAGCATTTGTAAAACATCACTTGTTGTCCTCTGTCCAAAGTGAGGGTTCATCAGTCATTTTTAAATGTACGTAGTGGTGAGGGAGCCTCCTGCTACAGGCCAGTCCACCTACCCCTCCTCTGTTCCTTGTAAGCCAATCAGCCACCCCAAAACCAACAAGTACAGCTTCCACAACAGGTCAGTACATTTAACTTGAACATCCGGTCACTCAATGAATGTATCTTTTATTTACCAGGGTAAACAAATTAAACACTGATGCTTAATTTCAGTTTGTCAATTATGAAATCCCCATAAAATGCTCTGGTGCACTCTTTCTTCAAAACAGGAAGTGTCCGACCCCTGGGTGCGATGGGTCAGGCCATGTGACCGGCCGTTTCACAGCTCATCATTGTATATCTGGCTGCCCCTTGGCTGAGCGCAACCAGGGTAGGCTGAAGGCTGAACTGTCTGACTCAGAGTGCAAGAGGAACCTCTTCTTTGGACAACGGACCAAGAAAACCCACTACCGTGGCAGGTAAAAGTGTGTGTGTGTGTGTGTGTGTGTGTGTGTGTGTGTGTGTGTGCCTGCCTGCCTGCCTGCCTGCCTGCCTGCCTGCCTGCCTGCGTGCGTGCGTGCGTGCGTGCGTGCGTGCGTGCGTGCGTGCGTGCGTGCGTGCGTGCGTGCGTGCGCCTACATGCATCAATGTTTGCTTTTTTCTCACATTACCTTGACTCTGATTTTTTAGGATTGGCCGTCCTCCCAAATACAGGAAGAACCAACAGAGAGACTACCAGAGTGAGTTTTATAAAAGTTTTCATTTGCATCCTCAGGGATTCAAAAAATGGTGGCACTTGCCTAAAGGAGATTTATTTAAAGCACTCATGTCAGTTGCATGTGTAGATGTTGTCTTAAGCCAATTTAACATATTATGCACTCCTGAACATTTCAGCAAAATTTCAGTCAAGAGGCCTCTGAAATCTTCCTGAGTTGCTTGTTCACACATACAACTCACAGGTGGAGGCTATCCCTGTGTGGCGGGATGTGGACTAGGGGTCTCAGGAGGCAGGTGAAAAAAGCTGCAGCAACCTTTTCAGTATGAAGATAAAGTTACTAAAATCTTAATACTAAAAATGTTGCTGGAGCTTTTCGACCTCTTCAAGCCTTTCACTCTTCATTAACCTTTGTAGTTCCTGAATTTGTGGCAGAACACCCTACTCTGGTCTCGGGAAGTAAAAGAACAGCACAGAAGTAGCAGAGGAAGCAACAAAGTCAGATGCCATGATGAAAATGTTTGACTTTACATGGATGATACATGTAGATCACCATATTCACAATATGAACTAAAGAGCAGAGATATTCCGAAGCAGTCATTAACCTGCACAGTTACTGCACCAGTTGCACACATACAGTCTATGGCCTTGCACGCTGGAAGGATCTAAACATCATCATACCTCCCGCTTGCTCGTGGTGAAATATCCTTAATATTTTCCAACTTGGTTCTCACATTGGCTTACACAGACTTTGCGCAGACAAAAAAATATTTCATGGGGCTGGCATGGCTGTTCAGTAGTCAGGAGTTTTGTGCATGTGTGAAAGATGCATGTTTAAGTGAGTACTGATCCTTAAATCATTCCTAAAACAGTAGCAGGAACAGATATCCAAGATATTTTTCTGCATTACTTGAAAAAGTTATGACTGTGATGGTCATATAGCAGGCTGTTCTGAAAGATGGAGTTTTGTATCTTCCCCAAGATCAAGCAAACATTGTCAACATCACACATTTTTTACATTTTGAGTTCCTTGACAAGAAAATGCTAAATATATAAATTTAAAGTTATGAGCCCTTACCATAACAAACACAGATTGAAATATTTTTCCGAGTCATCCTAGATCAACAACAGTTAATGCAGGCCTGTTTGTTTCTCTGTCTTTGTTGTCAGATCTGTCCTCAGAGGGTATGTATCCCTCACTCTTCATGTCAGCTTTAAGCGGCCAGTCAGACAGGACTCTCTCACTTTGCTGGGAGCAGCACTGTAAGCTGCTTCCAGGTGTACAGGGCATTCATGCCAGCCAGGTGGCAGGATGGGACATTGAAGAGGTGAGCTAACTCTTATCTCATCATTTACAAAAAAAAATGTTTTTCCTTCTTCTGTTGTTTTTAAATTTGCTTATATTTTGGATTTACTCTGTTCTGTTCTGTGCTGTTCATCAGGTATTCAGGTTTGTCCAGAATCTAATTGGCTGTGAAGAACAGGCTCGTCTCTTCAAAGAAGAGGTAAGAAATGTATGGTCAGTCATCAGGACAGTGAAAACAACAGTCAGAATAGCGTTTTAGTGGGATGGGTCAACTTGTTTGCCGATGTTTACCTTTTCACTGATGACATCCTGCTGTCGTTAGCTTGTCATTAGGAATTGTATTTGCCCATACTTAAACCCGATTTTTACTTTTGACCTCTATTGCTACTAGTAGAGGTAACTACGACTATAAAAAGAGGTTAAACTACTACAAAAAGTAGTTAAAGTATTGATGGTTCTTTGTCCACTCCCTAAGAATACCCATGCCATGCAATACAAACTTTTTTCACATGTATCCTTCTCAGTGTCAAATTATATCACCACTGGTTTTATCTGCATCTGCCTAGATGATCGACGGGGAGGCCTTCTTGCTGCTGACCCAGACCGACATTGTGAAGATCATGAGCATCAAACTAGGCCCTGCCCTAAAGATCTCCAACGCCATCCTCATGTTCAAGAGCATAGATGAGGGACTCAAGTGATCCCACCCTTCAACACTGAGGCCATTGAGCAGCCAGTCATCATGTGCCAAATTCATACTGTTGCAGGAAAACGGCCCTGACTCCTTTTTTCATGTGTTTGATGTCCTTTACCCATCAGAGAGGGGGGGGGGGGGGGGGGGGGGATGAGATAGGGGTAAGAAAATATATAACAGAGGTTGGAAGAAATATAACAGAGGTTGGAAGAAGAAGGGAAATTAAAGTCTACAAATATGGAACATTATAGAAGATATGGAGATTCATTTTTTTATATATATATTTATATACACATTTTCACACACACACACACACACACACACACATATTGGTATAGAGAGTAGATTGGAGGACGGAGGAGGTAGTTTTGACAACTGATGACTGGAGTTCTGTCTGAGTATGATCATAACTCTCCTCTGCCAATCTGTGTAGATGCTCATATGTCATTATTTGTCCAATACCTTTATAATAAAAGCCCCACTGAAGATTAGGTAAGTAAAGAAAAAAAATGTTACAAAAAAAGGGATCAAAACTCATCCAAGGTCTTACGGCTTCTGTATCAATAGAGATATGAGCACATAAGGATGAAGAACACAGATTTAATTAATCTGTTTGGTTCCTTCTTCTGGGTCTCCTTCTCAAGACATGTTATTTTGGATCAGCTCACATCTACATGGGTGAAACAAATACTATGTATATTTCTCCTTCCTGAACTAAAATCATTGTTATTGATACACGGCTTGGCATAGGTCAGTATGAACTTTACCCAACACCTTGTAAAGAGAGACTTGAGATATATTTTGGAAAAGTGTTTATACTTAAACAAATGTTCAGGAATACCATAACCAGATTCCGATTAAAGGTCACACATTATTCACTTTTTAAGAAGTTTAAGTAAATCTCAGAGCTCCCCAAAACACGTCTGTGTAATTTCTTGCTAAAAATCCACTCCGATCCTGTATTTGATCATGTCTATAAACCCCTCTATTTCAGCCCTGCTCAGAACAGGCTGTTTCTGTGTCTGTACCTTTAAATGTAAATGAGCTGTGTCTGACCACGCCCCTCTCTGGAAGGGGACCAGGCTTGGGCTACTTTACACCATGCCCTATTGTTTACAGTGTAAAGGCAGAATCAGAGGGCAGAACAAACACCTAGCTGTGGGAGTGTCACCCACCTAGGGAAGGGGTTACTGCCCTTTGTGATGTCATGGAGGGAAAATCTTTAAACGGCCTGTTTGTGCACACATTTTCTGAAAAGTGGAGCAGGCAAAAGACGGACAGAATGGACTTTTCTCATCATTGGGGGTTGGTAGATGGACTGGAGACACATATTAGTATTAGAAAACCATTGTAAAGTTTATTTTGAATAATATGTGACCTTTAATCCAACAGTTGGAAAGCTTCTGATATTGCAGATATAACATTAGATTGACTGATGAATATATGAGTGTTATCTATGAGGGAAGAGATGGTGCACACTGCAGGGAGAAATGCAGTCATACAGTAAGCTAGAGCAGTGTGATGCAGTAGACTAAGCTAATCAGTGAGGCTCCTACAAGCTTCATATTTTGTGCAATAAAATAGTTAAGAATAAACACTGTATGTAGTAACACAAAACATAACCGCTCATTTATGTTATTGGACGGATTCCAACCAGGTTATACAATAAACAGTCAGTGAATATATTGCGTGTTCAGACTGTCGGAAAAAGGTTTGGATATGCAGCACACCTTTTTTCTCTGAATGTGAACTAAGTGATACAGGAGATGTGATTTACAATTTTACCCTCATATGTGAAACTTGAGTCAGAGAACAGAAACAAAAGTGTGAGTTGTCAATCAATATGCATTTTGTTAATTTTTTATTTTTATTTTATATTTTAATAGATGAAAAAAAATGCATTTTACTGTGAAGCCAAACAGATTTTACACAATGATGTTCTCCACTTTGGTCACTGGAGAGTGCACAAGTCCACGTGTTGGCACTTTAAACATGGATTTGGAAGTTCTCTGCTGTTTACATGTCAGTTTACATGTTTACGTTTTTATTTCAGAATTGGTTTAAAATGCTGTATGGATTTGATATTGTGATATAATGGTCATTTTACTGGACTGTTTAAGGGCTTTTGGAATCCAACTTCTTTGTGTGTCTCTCTGGTGGGATACGTGTGTTTGTGTGCGTGCATGTGTGTATGTGTCAACATAATCTGGGGTCACACATGTCATTCATTCCATATGAATTAATAAATGTCCAAAGCTGTCTTGTCTGATTTAAGCCACTGCCCCTTGTCTTATTTAAGGGATCTGACACTACCACTGCATTTCCTGTTCTTATGAAGGTCGTTGTGTATGTTGCATTATTGACTATAAACTTACCTTGCTTGCATCACATCCCCCTATTGTCCATATTGTCGTCAACAGTCGGGTGTGGTGGTAAAAGCTCCTGTCGCCCTTTCTACTTCCACTACTTGTCCTATTGTTCCACTTCAGGGTCAGAAAAGAAAGTGTTGCTTGTACCCATAACCTGCAGATGGCAAAATAAAAGTATTCAACTTAATGTTTAATACTAGAAACACCAGCAGGTGAGAAGGTTTTAATTTTCGCCTTTGGAAAGAGGATGCTTAGGAGACTGGAAAAATGCCTTTCGGTCCATTTAAAATTCATTTTATTGCAGGAGTGGGAAATCACAAATCCTTCAAGTCACTTGGCTTTTTTGACTTTGCATTAATGTTTTTGCATCAATGTGCAAAATGATGTGGTGTTGTTGTGGTGTGTGTTTGTTATCCTCGGAAGAAAGAAATAGGCAGAAATCAACGTTGAGCAATTTTAATTAGCCTAGAGCTTAATATTATTATGCTATTTTTACAAAATCGGATTATTAGCATTGTCTGTAACATTTGGCCACATAACCTACGTGTGTCGTGTTGAGTCTACTCAGGCTACACGTCAGATATGCTGCAGTAAATTCGACAAAATAATAATAATGTAATTAATAGGCTACTATAAATAATGAGCAGTCAACTTTAATTTTTAGATAAATAGCAAGAAAAGTTCTGTCTTATTTTGAAAGTAAATAGTAGAGTCCGGAAGTTAAATTCTCTCCTTTCTTTTCTCCCCTTGACATATAAACACACGTCAACCACTGTAAGAACCATGCTCCGCCCCATTGGTTTTATTACTGATTCACTCATGAAGGCGACCTTCCTTCATGACAGTCGAACATCGACGGGGAGGCTCACTGACCTTCTCATCCTATGCAAACAGGTGAGTAAATCTAATGATTTTACAAGAACCAGGAATAATATAATCAACATGCATTATTGCACAGCTGTGCTATAATACTAATAACGTGTGTAATTCAGAACCCACATGATATCTGAGATACCTGAGTTTATATTGACTCCTTTGTTATTGATATCCCATAACGTCACTATCGGTCTATGCAGAATGAATGCTGTGAATGGTTTATTGGATGTTGTTAATATTTTGTTGGTCTTTAAATAGTTCAAAGTCCATAATACGTAGGAGCTTCTGTCGTAAATCAGTGGAGTGTTTTGATTTGGTGTGTTGTAAATATTCAACAGGACATTGTAGAATATTTTTAGAATATTCTTGAACAATGATTATGGTTCTTATTGATCAGGGTTTCAAGTTTGTGAAATGGACTTGACTTTTTTGGCAGACTTTTGGAAACCAAGGTTGATTTGGTGACTCAAAGCCTCTGGCCTGTCTTGAGCTCTGAGAGCAGCTGTGCGCCTCAAAGTTTCCCTCTCGTTGTTGTTAGTACAATGGTATACCTTTTCTTTCCTGTGGAATGAACAAAATATTTAACTGTCAAATGATGAACATCTTGACCAGCAGTAATGAGCCTTTGGTCACCTTTTGAGTCCCTGTTTTATTAATAAACCTTGTCCTCAGATTAATTCATCAGGTAGTTCTGGAGATTGATTTATATCACAGTTAATAACTTATCCAATAAAGAACATTTGTTTTATCCAGGAACATCTATACAGTTTTCTATTCAGATTTGAATTGTATGTTAATATAATATATTTCCTCTCGTATGTGTATTTTCTCTTGAAGATATCAATTTGAAAAAAAATGCACTAAAGTCTGTGTGAATGGGTCAAAGTATATTCATTTTGCACAACATATTAGATTTTAATTTGTGGGGAGTAATGAAACGGAGACCAATACAAAATGAGGGAAAAAGCTTAAAAAGCTTAAAAAGCACAGCTCAATTCTTAAGACTGTGTGAGTCAGTCAGGTGTAAGTCATGGGTTTCCCTCAAAGCTAAAAATTTAAACTTCTTTTTGTTTTTATATGTTCAATTTTTCCATTTAGTTCTTCAAATGGCAATGAATCTCTTGAACCTCCTTATGAGACTCAAACCTCACCTTTTCATTATTTTAATGTCAGCATTGTGAAAGTTCTCAAAAGAAATAGTAGGGTTGAAGTGTATGGTCGGCCAATGAATGAAAATTGACAGTTGTTAAGCTTTGTACCTTTACTTATCTAAAATACTGATTCTAGCACATTAGCACATCATGTTCTGTGAATTATATTAAAGGTGCACTATTGGAGGTTTGGTAGAGAAATCTGAAAGTTGGAGAAATGTACAGATGCTGTGGTATATGTTCATAACTCTTTATACAAACTGTCCTCAGAGGAAAATGTGGTCCTTGGAACACTGTTTAAAGATTAAATGCTACGCTAGAAGTTATGGTGGGGGGCCCTCAACAGTGAAACAGTAACTCTCCTGGTAGCTTTTTATTAAACTCAAAACAGTGTTCCAGAGACCCATTTTTTCCCTTGAATAAAGTTTGTGTATTTAGTTCAGAAAATATCACATAGAATTGTTTCAGTTCTCCAACTTTCAAACTTCATTACCAAATCTAGTGCACCTTTAATGAAAACTTTGTTTATCCAAACAAACCCATTTGTTTTCATTCCATCACCATTAAACAGATATTTTTGACTTGGACAGATTCTGAAATGTTGTATCAGAGGAGCAGCCATCCGCCTGCCTGAAAATGTATGTAAGGGGAAACCTCAATGCCATTTCCTCTGCCACACAAGAGACAATTTCCTCCAAGGCAGTGTGGGTCTTTATTCTGGAAGAGCCCCTGTTTCTTGCAGTATCTTTTCAGGGTCCTGATACTTTTGACAATTTGATGCTGATGTGTCAAAAGAATGTATAGTTTCAATAACCGCATAAGTAAAACCCCAACACAAATAATCACAGTTCAATCCACAGAGAGTCAATCTCCATCAATCTGTTACAGTCAAGGAAGTATTTCCTTATTTGTGAACCCTTTACTAAAGTATAACTTCACAAGATGCTCCACGTTCCTCATTTTCATACAGGCGGCTGCTGCTCTTCTGATACAACTATAGACTAAAATAACAACTCATTAATTTCGTAAATGTATGACTTAAATAAATTTCCAAGTTCCAACCTCAAGAGGGTAACAGCTAATTAAATGACTTATAATGACAATTTAAAAAATGACATAAATTGCAATAAGGCAGAAACATTAATGTTAATGTGAAATGTACATTTTAAATCATATTGTACTTATAATTAAATAAAGACAAGCTGCTTGGGAGAAAATGAATTACAAGTTATGTACACTCTCTCTCTCTCTCTCTGTCTTTCTCCGTGTGTTTTGTTGTGTGTGTGCGTGAGAGATCTTTGACATCCCGTATATTTTGAAAGATATGAGAATGAAACAACAATATTTACTGTGTAAACGTGTCCACTGATACAGTCCTCTCATGTACACACTCTCAAACACACACACAGGAGAAGTTATTAACACAATGTCCTTCTCCGTGTTTCCGTTGTTCCAGCATCTTGTTCCTTACAAACCAGAACTACCAGTTCCTCTGGATCCCCCGGCTGGCATCCCGTCATCCTGAGGTCAGCAGTTGATTGCACACACACACACAGAATAACAATTAGTGCGGTGTACACCTCCTCTCAAAAATGATTGATTGATTGGTAAATGTATTGATTTATTAATTGTCATGTGTGGGTTCATTTAAATAATTCTCATTCTTGAAATGACAGAAGGTTGTGGTTAGGATCCAACATTTTTCACAACATTTCCCTCCTGCACAGCTGCTGATGCCATGTCCCTTTGTTCCTATTCTCCTCTCACAGGTCTGTCCAACACTGATGCTGGATCTCCAGTGGGAGTGGAATGGTTAATGGCCATGGCAAGCTGTAATGTGAGTCCTTTTCAGCCTGTTTTCTAATTTTCAAATAATTATGTTTTGGACTTTTCCTTTTTACCCGGACCTGTGACAGCTAACTCGTCACACAGACAGTCCAGTTTAAGTTTCATCTTTAAGAAAAGGTTGTTTTTGAGCCAACTGTTATTATTATTAACGCATCCTGAAGATCTCATACAGGTGTGGTTGTTTCTCCTGGATATTGCTAAAGATTATTTTACTGTACATTAGATCATCTTCCAACAACAGCACACCCATTTTTTTAATCAATACCAGGTTAAAACCAAAATTAGAAATTATGTATTTTCAACAAGTCTAGGTCCTCAATGCAAAATATTTAAACCCCCATTTTTGGTATTCTTTCTTTTTGTCAGCCAAAAAAGGGGAACTATAAGCTATTTTTTGCTGTCTAATTGGCATATCAGCATGAACAAACCTGTTGCCTAACATTGTTAAGTTTATATTTCAAATGATGCTCATGTTCAATAGTAATGTTTAAAGTACATTTGAGTTATTCATGGTCTATGTATGTTCATTCAGACTCGTGAATGCAAAGTGTACCTTTCTGTTGCTGACTTGTTTTCTGTTTATTTGTCCTTCAGCAGTGGACACCATCGTCCTCTCCTCAAGATGATGTCAACCTGGGACCTTCAGCAAACCCACAGTCAGTACCTCTGCTCTCACAGCCATCATAGATAATATACATATAATAAAGCTCTTTTAAAAGTCATACACAGAGAGATTGTCCACATGATGAACAGCTACCAAGCCAGCAAAAAATAACTTGTATTGTTATTGGTAACTAATTTTTCATTGGTCAGGTTTCTATTTTATTGAACTTTATACAACATTATATTTCTATGATATTTATTATATGTCAAATTCAGACACTTGCCTTTATTAGATAGGACGGCTGAGGGGCGCTGGTGGCGCAGAGGTCAGTGCGCGCGCCTCGTGTATGGAGGCTGTAGTCCTCCAAGCGGGTGGCCCAGATTCAAATCTAGCCTGTGGCTCCTTTCTCGCATGTCATTCCCCACTCTCTCTCTCTCCCTGATTTCCAACTCTATCCACTGTCCTATCTCTCCATTAAAGGCACAAAAAGCCCAAAAATAAATCTTTAAAAAGAATATAGGGAGTAGAGAGTGGGGGGATGACTTGCAGCAAAGGGCTGGGGTCGGATTGAACCCACGGCTGCTGTGACTATAGCCTCTGTACATTGGGCACTAGGCAATCCCTTGATTCAGACACAAGAAAGAAAGTTAAACCTATTTTATTACTTATGCTTCTCTATGATATGTTAGCTAAAAAAGATAACGCACACACAAAAGAGTAATTCTATCTGCCGAAAAAGTTTGAACAAATGAATAATTACTCTGTGTCTTTTTTTCAGCGCCAGGCCCACTGACTTTGACTTCCTGGCTGTCATTGGCAAGGGGACCTTTGGAAAGGTAACAGTGAAGCATTAATTATTTAACTGTGTTTATCATTCATGTTGATTCTATCTTGTGTTTTCCTTTGAATAGTTTCCTTATAATAACTCATTTAGGTAACACATTCACAAGCAGGTAGTTCTCAGTGACGGGGCTTTGTCAGGACTGCTGGACGCAGAAAAAAATAAGGGTGGACCATATACAGATTAAGAATGATCTGAGTGGATCCAATTAGTAGCAGTGATTTTCTTGCAC